>NW_027333923.1:0-287 GCF_000331145.2 Cicer arietinum
ATGTTCATTCAATGACACAAACACACCTATTGGATGCACAAGATTGGTTAAAAACCCTAATTGGACTAGAATAAACCAAGGGAGGACGAAAACGACCTAAATGTTCATCCAATGACACAAATGAACTTACTGGATGCACAAGATTAGTTAAAAACCCTAATTGGACAAGAATAAGCCAAGGAAGGATGAAAATGAACTAAATGTTCATCCAATCACATAAACAAACCTATTGGATGGACAAGATTTGTTAAAAACCCTAATTGGACAAGAATAAGCCTAGGGAGGAC
>NW_027333924.1:0-200 GCF_000331145.2 Cicer arietinum
CTAAATGTTCATCCAATGACACAAACATACCTATTGTATGCACAACATTGGTTAAAAACCCTAAGTCGACAAGAACAAGCCTAGGGAGGACGAAAATGACCTAAATGTTCATCAAATGACACAAACACACCTATTGTATGCACAAGATTGGTTAAAAACCCTAATTGGACAAAAATAAGACTAGGGAGGACGAAAATGAC
>NW_027333924.1:589-1387 GCF_000331145.2 Cicer arietinum
TAGGGAGGACGAAAATGACCTAAATGTTCATCCAATGACACAAACACACCTATTGTATGCACAAGATTGGTTAAAAACCCTAATTGGACAAGAATAAGCCTAGGGAGGACGAAAATGACCTAAATGTTCATTCAATGACACAAACAAACCTATTGGATCAACAAGATTGGTGAAAAACCCTAGTTGGACAAGAATTAGCCTAGGGAGGACGAAAATGACCTAAATGTTCATTCAATGACACAAGCAAACCTATTGGATCAACAAGATTGGTTAAAAACCCTAGTTGGACGAGTATTAGTCTAGGGAGGACGAAAATGACCTAAATGTTCATCCAATAACACAAACACACCTATTGGATGCACAAGATTGGTTAAAAACCCTAGTTAGACAAGAAAAAGTGTAGGAATTACGAAAATGACCTAAATGTACATCCAATGGCACAAATGAACTTATTGGATGCACAAGATTAGTTAAAAACCCTAGTGGGACAAGAATACGTCGAGGTAGGACGAAAATGTCCTAAATGTTCATCCAATGACACAAACACACCTTTTGGATTCACGTGATTGGTTAAAAACCCTAATTGGACTAGAATAAACCTAGGGAGGACGAAAATGACCTAAATGTTCATCCAATGACACAAATGAACTTATTGGATGCATAAGATTGGTTAAAAACCCAAGTTGGACAAGAATAAGTCTAGGTAGGACAAAAATGACCTAAATGTTCATCCAATGTCACAAATGAACATATTGGATGCATTAGATGGATTAAAAACCCTAGTTGGACAAGAATAAG
>NW_027333924.1:1613-2071 GCF_000331145.2 Cicer arietinum
AAATGACCTAAATGTTCATCCAATGACACAAATGAACTTATTGGATGCACAAGATTGGTTAAAAACCCTAATTGGACAAGAATAAGCCTAGGGAGGAAGAAAATGACCTAAATGTTCATCCAATGACACAAACACACCTATTGGATGCACAAGATTGGTTAAAAATCCTTGTTGGACAAGAATAAGTCTAGGAAGGACGAAAATGACATAAATGTTCATCTAATGACACAAACAGACCAATTGGATGCACAAGATTGGTTAAAAACCATTGTTGGACATGAATTAGTGTAGGAAGGACGGAAATGACCTAAATGTTCATCCGATGACACAAATGAACTTATTGGATGCACATGATTGGTAAAAAACCCTAGTTGGACAAGAATCAGTCTAAGAATGACGAAAATGACCTATATGTTCATCCAATGACACAAACACACCTATTGGATGCACAAGAAAGG
>NW_027333925.1:0-2436 GCF_000331145.2 Cicer arietinum
TTGTATTCATATAATATCATGTCGATCGATGTGGTTCTAGTGGTTTAAAGTTTAGAAGTTTACCAGAAATCTTATATTTAAATATCATTGCAACAACAAATATATGTTACATCATATGGTTGCTATATGTTGTAATATATTCAACATTGTTGATATGAACGGGTCTATTTAACTAGTTAATTGATAATATATGGATGAGGATTTGGTTTTCTAGGTTTTACTTTATAGAAATCAAAGTGAATTTGCGTACAGAGAAAATGTTAGATTGAAAGTTTGAAGAAACTATACTGCTTTAAATTACTACAATTCTTTCTTCTTATTATCAAATTTCAACAAAAAAATCCTATAAAATATTATTTATTCATTTGTTTTCCTCAATTTAATTCAACTCTTTGCTAGAAATAGGCAAATAATCAATTTCTTAATATGCGATCTTTGAACTAATTCAACTGGAATATATAAATGGAGATCATATATATGTGTGCTTTTCTTTTCTGATTATAACAAACCCTTATCTTATTTTTTATTGGGCTATGTAGGATTTAGTTTCTTATTTTCAAATCTAGGTCAACTCAGATGTATAATATAAATATATATATATATATATATATATATATATATATATATAATAAATAATGAATTGTACAAAAGAAGTAATGTTATGAAATCTTAAAATAAAAATCCTTACAACTGAAAAATCTTTAATAATTAAAATATTCAAAACTGGGCAAATAGTATCTAATCCCGAAATAAAGTATGATGTAGACAAAATGTCTACTTATTCTTGATCTACTAACCTAATTGAAGGAAATCACATTTCTCAACTCTCGACGTCCCAAACAGTCTCAATATCTGAAAACAACACTTTAATGAGATACTAAATCCTAGTGAATATTAATACACATAATTTTAAAACAAGTATCGTTCTCAAACGGAGCGGTAATCGGAAAAATCTATCATGGCACCCACCTTCTTCCAAAAATATTCTTTAAAAATATTCATGATATAACTAAGATTTTTCTATAAAAACTCATCAATTAATCAATCAATTCTGCAGAAAATATTCAATCAATTCAATGATGGAGATATACTACTTCCGCAAAGTGAGTATTATCTCATCATGTGGAGCACCCGCTCATCCAGTGTGGGGTACAAGATCCATCTGTGTGGAGTTTAAACTTCATTTTATTGTGCAGTTTAAAACTCATCTATATGTGGGGTACAAGACTCATCCATGTGGAGTTTAAACCTCATCTCTGTGAAGTTTAAAACTCATCTATATGTGGGGTACAAGACCCATCCATGTGGAGTTTAAACCTCATCTCTGTGAAGTTTAAAACTCATCTATATGTGGGGTACAAGACCCATCCATGTGGAGTTTAAACCTCATCTCTGTGAAGTTTAAAACTCATCTATATGAAGCGTAAGCTCATCTCCAACACACACAATCAAAATAATTCATATTTTTAACAATCATATTCGTATAATCATATTTATAATATAATATTTCATTTGAATATAATAACAACAATCATTCAAGAAAATATAATAAAACAATCTTGTAAAGAATATATATTTACAATATGATATTTCATTTGAATATATAACAACAATCACTCAAGAAAATGTAATACAACAATCTTTTAAAGAAAATATAGATTTATAATATGATATTTTATTTGAATATATAATAACAACAATCATTCAATAAAATATAATAAAACAATCTTTTAAAGAATATATATCCAAACAATCATAAAAACAGTAATTCAACAAACAGTAGTAAATAAATCAATTCATTATATATTATTAGAGTTCCTAAAATCCCAATTTTAATAGAGTTATATTTTCAACAAAATATAATTTTATAAGAAAGTACCATTGAAAATATTTAACTATTTTCCATCCCAAATTCTCAAAATAAACGTATCATGAAAGTTTAAAGAGTGTGGTTACTCACTCTCGAAGCATTCTTTGATAAAAAGGTTACGTATATGTTAATCTTTATTAACCGCTATTGCAATTACTTTTGCTCCTTTTTAGGTTGACATAGTTATATTGAGTTTTTAATTATTATTTTCAACTTTGTACCTATCTATTTATATTTAATTAACTATTTTCCATCCCAAATTCTCAAAATAAATCTATGATGAAAGTTTAAAGAGTGTGGTTACTCACTCTCGAAGCATTCTTTGATAAAAAGGTTACGTATATGTTAATCTTTATTAACCGCTATTGCAATTACTTTTGCTCCTTTTTAGGTTGACATAGTTATATTGAGTTTTTAATTATTATTTTCAACTTTGTACCTATCTATTTATATTTAAATATTTATGAGATGAGTTGACTAGGTATCCTATATTCGCCCCCACTTGGTTGTTATAAATAAAACAAATACATGTCGAATTCATTAAGATTGTTTGTTTGGTTTTGTTT
>NW_027333926.1:0-207 GCF_000331145.2 Cicer arietinum
GTTTAAGGTTTAGGCTTTAGGCCATTTTGTTACTTAATCAATGTAGTTCGTCGAATAAGTGCAATAGTGTTACTAGATTTTGATTTTAGGTCATTTTCGTTTTTGTTATGTTTCTTTCTGTCAAGTTTAGTTCTTATATATGTAGTTTGTCCAATAAGTACAAAAGTGTGAAGACATTATTATTTTAGGTTATTTTGGTCTTTATTA
>NW_027333926.1:727-1073 GCF_000331145.2 Cicer arietinum
AAAAAAAATGAATAACAATGGAGGAAGGAGGGAGAATGGTCACGCGACAGAGGAAGAAGAAGAAGAAGTTCTCGCAAGGGAAATGCTTTTCTTTTTGTTTTCCTTTCTTTCTTTTTCCTTCCTTTCTATTTCCTTTTGTTCTTAATAAATGTAGTTCGTCGAATAAGTGCATAAGTCTCATTGGATTTAGAAATAAATGTAGTCTATATATATATGAATATATATTAATTACTTTTAACAAATATCTCCAAATATCTAGATTTTTGTTAAATTCCCATTTCAACCGTAACACACTAAATTCTTCGTAAAGGATTCACCGCAGTTAATTTAATTTATTCATCGACGA
>NW_027333927.1:0-3861 GCF_000331145.2 Cicer arietinum
CATTGCATTGTCTACTGCTGAAGCTGAATATATAGCAGTTGGGAGCTGTTGTGCTCAAATTCTGTGGATGAAACAACATTTATTGGACTTCGGTGTCGATTTGGGAACAGTGTCGATCATGTGTGATAACACAAGTGCAATCAGTATAACCAAGAACCTAGTAATGCACTCAAGGACCAAACACATTGAGGTAAGGCATCACTTCATAAGAGACCACTTTCAGAATGGAGTTATCAAACTTGAGTATGTGAACACTGCGGAACAGTTAGCTGATATCTTCACAAAAGCTTTGCCAAGAGAAAGTTTTTTGCATATAAGGATGAAACTAGGGATCATTGATCCTAGTGAAGTATGATTTTTGTTGATTCTGGTATTTTTCAGTAATGTTTTCCAGTTAAATCGATTTGGAAATCGATTACCAGCATGGTAAATGGTTTATAAAATCGATTTGGGAATCGATTACTTTAGCCCAGGATTCAAAGTTCAGAAAATTTTTTTTAAAACCTTCACGAGCATCGATTTGGAAATCGATTAGTTAAGTGTTCAACCTTAAGACAATCGATTTGGGAATCGATTAAGTAAAACTGGAACTCGATTTGAACATCGATTTGAAATATGACCGTTACTCCAAAATTACTAGCCGTTGGAACTTCATCATTACTGAATCGATTGAGGATTCCCAGCAACGGTAACCTAATCGATTGGGAAATCGATTTACAAGGGGTATTATTCAGTAATGTTCTCCAGTTAAATCGATTTGGAAATCGATTACCAGCATGGTAAATGGTTTATAAAATCGATTTGGGAATCGATTACTTTAGCCCAGAATTCAATATTCAGAAAATTTTTTTTAAACCTTCACGAGCATCGATTTGGAAATCGATTAGTTCAGTGTTCAACCTTAAGACAATCGATTTGGACACCGATTAAGTAAAACTGGAACTCGATTTGAACATCGATTTGAAATATGACTGTTACTCTTTTTTTTTTCTAGCCGTTGAACATCATCATTACTGAATCGATTGAGGATTCCCAGCAACGGTAACCTAATCGATTGGGAAATCAATTTACAAGGTTAAGAGTATAAATAGGAACAGTTCTAAATCGATTTCTGCATTGTATTTTCCAGATTTTCACTGATTTCTCTTGTCTGCTTCATTCTTCTGTCTCTGTATCTGCTAGCATCTTCATTCTACATTCTACCTACTTTGAATCTACATCAAATTAGTGATATGGCACGTGTGAAACAGACCCAAGCTCGTACTCCATCACCCTCATCTTCTTCCACAAGTGAAACACCTTCACCCCCACCAACTTTGACTAAGAGAGTACCTATACCAACTCACAAAATTCTTGCCAAAGATAAGGGCAAGGCTCCTGCACCAATCCAAGAAAAGATGAAGAAACGTAAGGAACCCCCAACAGAGAAGCTCATGGCTGATGCCATGAAAGAAATATCTCAGAAAAGGAAGAAGAAACCTAATTCTACACCACCTCCCAAGAAGGTCTCAGCACCAAAGGAAAAGGAGGCACAACCATCTCTATCAACAGACTTTGCAAAGAGGAAAATTCATGAGGCAAGAACCATGGGTTTTGCATACTTTGATGTTGTTGAATTCACGTTTCAGAATCATCTTAGATTTCATGGATTGGAGAGTTTTCTTTCTTCTACACTTGATAGCTACCCAAGACTGATCAGGGAATTTTATTCTACTTTCAAGTTGACTGAAGAAGGGTTTACTGCGTTAGTTAAAGGAAAAAGGATTGCAATGTCCTTTGATGAATTCTCTACCTTGTCAGGATTGCCATTTTACGGCAAGTCTATCGATGGCAGCTCGGAAGCTGACACTGCTGATGAAGGTTGGGAAGAGACACTTGATAGGCATACAACAGTAAAAGACCTGCTGATCGATGGGCTCGTTCAATCTATTTCATTGCCCATTGGTCAAATGAAGGTTCAACATAGGATGTTGATGTATACACTTACTCGTATGTTGGTACCAAGATCAGGAAACCATGCAGTAGTCCAGAAGTTGGACATCATACTGTTATGGGGCTTATCCAAAGAGCTAAGGATGAGTTGGAGTTGGATTGTGCTAAGGCACATGTTGGAAGCATCTCAAAGCAAGCTAATGTTGCCTTATCCACAGCTGATCACAAAAATTCTCAAACACTTCAAGGTTTCATTTGGTAATGAGGAATCTGCAAAAACCACACTGGTGTTTGGTGAATCAATTGTGAATCAAACCACACCAGCTGAGGTTAATACAACAGGTCTCAACCTCTCCCATAGATGATAGTGAGAACCAGCCTAGACTAGAAGATTAGGAGCCTTAGGATCTGTGTTGTTTTGCTCTGACCTATTGTAATCATTTGATCTATGATGAATTTAAAAACTTTTATTTCATTTAGCTTAATCATCTGATATGCTCATTAACTGCTATGATTGATTTTGACTTGTTAACATGAATTTCGTTGCTCTGATACACTATGTAATATGATTTCAAGCCCAATGCTTATGTTCTTTAACATAGGGGGAGAAATTGTTTTCTGCCTTTTTGTCTTAACTGACAAAGGGGGAGAAAAATTATAACTTGATAGTTGCATTGCTTTTTACAATCTAATGTAATAATACTCTTATGCTTGTTGTTTTGAAATGCTCAAGTTACAATTGTATAACTTTTGTCAATTATGCCAAAAAGGGGGAGATTGTTGGACTTTGTCCTTTGAATCCTAATTTTGACATAATTAACAAACATACAATGTTCATACACCACAAGATAAATCTAATATTTGAATTGAGAAAGATTTCAGGAACAACAATCCAATCCTACACACTTGGAACATATTGCTTGGAACACAAGAAATCAACAAAAGTTGATTTTTGCCAGAAGTAACCAATGCTTATGTTCTTTAACATAGGGGGAGAAATTGTTTTCTGCCTTTTTGTCTTAACTGACAAAGGGGGAGAAAAATTATAACTTGATAGTTGCATTGCTTTTTACAATCTAATGTAATAATACTCTTATGCTTGTTGTTTTGAAATGCTCAAGTTACAATTGTATAACTTTTGTCAATTATGCCAAAAAGGGGGAGATTGTTGGACTTTGTCCTTTGAATCCTAATTTTGACATAATTAACAAACATACAATGTTCATACACCACAAGATAAATCTAATATTTGAATTGAGAAAGATTTCAGGAACAACAATCCAATCCTACACACTTGGAACATATTGCTTGGAACACAAGAAATCAACAAAAGTTGATTTTTGCCAGAAGTAAATCGATTGGGAAATCAATTTCATAACAAGGGTGTAAGGAAACACAACTGTTTGTGTTGGTATAATCGATTGGGCAATCGACTGACTAAATTAGAAATGAAAACTGCACAAGTCAGTAGCACCCCAGTTTTGAGGGTAATCGATTGACAAATCGATTATAGATTTCACAAAGTAAACCTGATTGAAATAAATCGATTGGGAAATCGATTGTACAAGTCACAGTGACACCCCAGTTTTAAGGGTAATCGATTGGCAAATCGATTGCTTAAATATCTTTTGCAAAATAATTTTCCCTGTGACAAACACAATCGATTGGACAATCTATTGTGTGAAATTTCAATCAAGTTAAGTTTGGTTGCAATCGATTGGGAAATCGATTGAACTAAACCCCAGGTAAGAACGTTTTCAGACAAATACATACAAATCGATTGGCACGTCGATTAACATCAAAATAGCTGAGTCACTGACTTAAACACAATCGATTGGCAAATCGATTGAAAGATCTTTTGAAAACCCAGTGAACTCTGAGCGTGTGATCAAATCGATTTTAAGTATTTGTTAATCGATTATGAAGACT
>NW_027333927.1:3894-5423 GCF_000331145.2 Cicer arietinum
CAAATCGATTGAAAGAACTTTTGAAATCTCAGTGAACTCTAAGCTTGTGGCCCAATCGATTCTGAGTATTTGTTAATCGATTATGAAGACTTAATAAATCGATTACGAAATCGATTGGTATGTGTTTTACTTTGAACATAACATTTGAAATCGATTACGAAATCGATGCATATGAGTCTTAGCATAATCACTGAAAAATGTTGTTTAAAGAATCGATTGGTAAATCGATTGGCTTATATAGTTTCAAGATTCAAGAAAAACAAGACACGCGATAATCGATTGGCAAATCGATTAGACCGGTTTTATTACTTTACGAAATCGATTGGTAAATCGATTGATTAAGATGTTTTTCAGAAACTATATAAACTGTCTTCAATCATTCTTTCAATAACAATCTGAAAAACACTTTGAATATTCTTGATATACAAAAGAACTCTCAATAACACTTGGTTAACATACTGAGATTGCTTTTTCAGATCACAATAAAAGAGATTATCAACAATCAATAAGAGAGCTGGAAAAGTGATCTTGAAAGACAAGGTTCTCATGAACAATCCTTGAATATCCAGAATCGTGAGAAGTCACATTGACCAAAATTGAAGACTTCTTTTTGTTCTTCCTTTATTCAGTTTGTAATAATACTTTGAAAAGAAACGAAAGCGAGAAAAGCCAGCTTGAAACTGGTGGCTACTTTCTTGGGTGAGAGTGCTCAACAAGAAAGAGTCGTACTTTGATTCTGTGTTAGATTGCTGAGTATCTACAAGGATCAGAGGGTGATCAATAGGAAAGAGATCATTAAGATAGATAGGTTTCGGGGAGGAAACTGGACAATCTGTAATTGATTCTTTCTATTGGAGAAGAAAATCTGAAATCAGTTTGGATTTTCAGGACTGGATGTAGGTTGTCAAGTGGACAACTGAACCAGTATAAATCCTTGGTGCAATCTTCTCTAACCCTTAACTCCTTTAATTTTCTATCTTGCAATATCTGTATATGTGATTAATATTAGATGCATGTTAAACATATTCTGTAATAAGTAATATTAGATTAACATTTAGGTCATTTTTGTCCTAACTAAACTCATTCCTGTCCAATTAAGGTTTTTAACCAATCTTGTGCATGCAATAAGTTCATTTGTGTCATTGGATTAACATTTACGTCCTTTTCGTCCTCACTAGGTTTATTCTAGTCCAATTAGGGTTTTTAACCAGTCTTGTGCATCCAATAGGTGTGTTTGTGTCATTGGATGAACATTTAGGTCATTTTCGTCCTCCCTAGGCTTATTCTAGTCCATCTAGTCCAATTAAGGTTTTTAACATATCTTGTGCATGCAATAAGTTCATTTGTGTCATTGGATTTACATTTAGGTCGTTTTCATCAACCCTAGCCTTATACTTGTCCAATTAGGGTTTTTAACCAATCTTGTGCATCCAATAGGTGTGTTTGTGTCATTGGATGAACATTTAGGTCATTTTCGTCCTCCCTAGGCTTATTCTTGTCCAATTAGGGTTTTTAACCAATCTTGTGCA
>NW_027333927.1:5489-7684 GCF_000331145.2 Cicer arietinum
TCCAATTAGGGTTTTTAACCAATCATGTGCATGCAATAAGTTCATTTGTGTCATTGGACGAACATTTAGGTCATTTTCGTCCTCCCTAGGTTTATTCTAGTCCAATTAGGGTTGTTAACCAATGTTGTGCATGAAATAAGTTTGTTTGTGTCATAGCATGAACATTTAGGTCATTTTCGTCCTCCCTAAGCTTATTCTTGTCCAATTAGGGTTTTTAACCAATCTTGTGCACCCAATAGGTGTGTTTGTGTCATTGGATGAACATTTAGGTCATTTTCGTCCTCCCTAGACTTATTCTTGTCCAATTAGGGTTTTTAACCAATCTTGTGCACCCAATAGGTGTGTTTGTGTCATTGGATGAACATTTAGGTCATTTTCGTCCTCCCTAGACTTATTCTTGTCCAATTAGGGTTTTTAACCAATCTTGTGCACCCAATAGGTGTGTTTGTGTCATTGGATGAACATTTAGGTCATTTTCGTCCTCCCTAGACTTATTCTTGTCCAATTAGGGTTTTTAACCAATCTTGTGCACCCAATAGGTGTGTTTGTGTCATTGGATGAACATTTAGGTCATTTTCGTCCTCCCTAGACTTATTCTTGTCCAATTAGGGTTTTTAACCAATCTTGTGCACCCAATAGGTGTGTTTGTGTCATTGGATGAACATTTAGGTCATTTTCGTCCTCCCTAGACTTATTCTTGTCCAATTAGGGTTTTTAACCAATCTTGTGCACCCAATAGGTGTGTTTGTGTCATTGGATGAACATTTAGGTCATTTTCGTCCTCCCTAGACTTATTCTTGTCCAATTAGGGTTTTTAACCAATCTTGTGCACCCAATAGGTGTGTTTGTGTCATTGGATGAACATTTAGGTCATTTTCGTCCTCCCTAGACTTATTCTTGTCCAATTAGGGTTTTTAACCAATCTTGTGCACCCAATAGGTGTGTTTGTGTCATTGGATGAACATTTAGGTCATTTTCGTCCTCCCTAGACTTATTCTTGTCCAATTAGGGTTTTTAACCAATCTTGTGCACCCAATAGGTGTGTTTGTGTCATTGGATGAACATTTAGGTCATTTTCGTCCTCCCTAGACTTATTCTTGTCCAATTAGGGTTTTTAACCAATCTTGTGCACCCAATAGGTGTGTTTGTGTCATTGGATGAACATTTAGGTCATTTTCGTCCTCCCTAGACTTATTCTTGTCCAATTAGGGTTTTTAACCAATCTTGTGCACCCAATAGGTGTGTTTGTGTCATTGGATGAACATTTAGGTCATTTTCGTCCTCCCTAGACTTATTCTTGTCCAATTAGGGTTTTTAACCAATCTTGTGCACCCAATAGGTGTGTTTGTGTCATTGGATGAACATTTAGGTCATTTTCGTCCTCCCTAGACTTATTCTTGTCCAATTAGGGTTTTTAACCAATCTTGTGCATCCAATAAGTTCATTTGTGTCATTGGATTAAAATTTTGGTCATTTTCGTCCTCCCTAGGCTTATTCTTTTCCAATTAGGGTTTTTGACCAATCTTGTGCATGCAATAAGTTCATTTGTGTCACTGGATTTACATTTAGGTCATTTTTTCAACCCTAGCCTTATTCTTGTCCAATTAGGGTTTTTAACCAATCTTGTGCATCCAATAGGTGTGTTGGTGTGATTACATGAACATTTTGGTCATTTTCGTCCTCCCTAGGCTTATTCTTGTCCAATTAGGGTTGTTAATCAATCTTGTGCATGCAATAAGTTCATTTGTGTCATTGGATGAACATTCAGGTCATTTTCGTCCTCCCTAGGCTTATTCTTGTCCAATTAGGGTTGTTAATCAATCTTGTGCATGCAATAAGTTCATTTGTGTCATTGGATGAACATTCAGGTCATTTTCGTCCTCCCTAGGCTTATTCTTGTCCAATTAGGGTTGTTAATCAATCTTGTGCATGCAATAAGTTCATTTGTGTCATTGGATGAACATTCAGGTCATTTTCGTCCTCCCTAGGCTTATTCTTGTCCAATTAGGGTTTTTAACCAATCTTGTGCATCCAATAGGTGTGTTTGTGTGATTGCATGAACATTTTGGTCATTTTCGTCCTCCCTAAGTTTATTCTAGTCCAATTAGGGTTGTTAATCAATCTTGTGCATGCAATAAATTCATTTGTGTCATAGGATGAACATTTAGGTCATTTTCGTCCTCCCTAGGCTTATT
>NW_027333928.1:0-2174 GCF_000331145.2 Cicer arietinum
GTGTTATCTGTTAATTTCGGTTGGTGACCCTTTACAATTATTGTGGAAATCTGGGCTTTGCCCATAGATGAGAGTCAGGACGATCCTATCGGTTCGTACCCTACGGACGGGAATGGAGATGGGAACGCGTGATTGCAGTTACATTAGGAGGATCTCACGGGGCGCGTGGAGATATTCAGGGTGTATAGCTTTTTGGTAGGATGATCAGAATAGGATGATGTATAGGAACTAGGTGTCCTTCTTTTTGGATTGGAGTATTTTTAGTTTGGAAAACTGTACTTATACTAATATTGTCAGTTTGACTTTTTACTTGAATGGGTTCACAAAAAACCGTTGCGTTAGGCTAAGGCAACGCCTTGGTTCCCAACGGTCAGAAAACCGTTCTCGTAGATTACGACAACGGTTTTTTTTACGTTAAGCAACGGTTTTTATGCGTTGCAGTAGGGCAAAAATGTTGTAGTGATATCAAAAATCAAAACGTCCTAAAATCTAAATCAAGCAACACTTTTGCACTAATAGCTTGAACTACATTGATTAACAACTAAAATGGACAACAACAAAAAATATAAGAAATTCCGAAATGACCTAAAATTTTAATATAGAGTCTTTGCACTTATTAGAAGAACTAGATTGTTTTAGAAACAAAATGGACTAGATTACACCTAGTAAACAACAAAATGACCTAAAACCTATATCCATTGAGAATTATGCTTTTAATTATTTCTTGAAATACATTGATTAAAACAAAATGGACTAGACTAGACTTAGACCTTAAATCATAAAACCTAGACCCTAAACCCTTAACCTAATAAAGACTAAAATGAACTAAAATATTAACGCATTGAGACTTTTTAACTTATTGGACGAACTACACTGAATAAGAACTAAAATGGACAAAAAGAAACATATCAACGACCAAAATGACGTAAAATCTAAATCCAGTGACACTTAGGCTCTTATTCGACGAACTACATTGATTAAGAACCAAAACGGACTAGAACCGACTTAGACCCTTAACCCTTAATCTTTAAACCTAAACCCCAAAACCTAAACCCTAAACCCTAACCATAAACTTTGTAAAGACCAAAATGACCTATAATATTAATAAGTTGAGAATTTGGCACCTATTGGGCAAACTAAATCCCAAACCCTCAACCCTAAAATGAATAAGAACTATGTAACACCCCGTTTTTCAAAGCGAGGGTGTATTTTTTTTTCCAAAAGAAATTAAAATAAAACAGAGAAATAAACAAGGTAACACATTTGGATAAGTAATTAAGTCATTATAATTTTCAAGCAGCGGAAAAAGTTCTCAATCCATGAATTCAAAATGTTTACATAACAAAAGTAGTACAATTTTTCAGTTTAAAAGTAAACGCAACCCAAAGGAAAGACATCCGTTCCCTCTGTGTCAACCTAGTCTGGTCATTTTACAAAACAACTAAACACCCTGAGTGATCTCCACGCGCCCCGTGAGATCCTCCTAACGTAGCTGCAATCAAGCGTTCCCATCTCCATTCCCGTCCGTAGGGTACGAACCGGTAGGATCGTCCTGACTCTCATCTGAGGGCAAAGCCCAGATTTCCACAATAATTGTAAAGGTCACCAACCGAAAATAACAGTTAACACATAACATTTAAGTTTTAAATGCACAAAATAACCTTTCAACTAAGCATGCACCTTAAAAGGATTTCTCATATGCTAAAAGTTCATGTAATGCTTGCCAATTAAAAATGAAATCAAAATGAAGTTCTCAAACCATCAAGTAATACATAACTGACCAAAGCATTGATAAATCAATTGAGCAATCCATTATCTAACTCAAAATAAGGACTTCTGCTGAGCCAATCGATTGCCAAATCGATTTGGTCAGTTCTGTTGAGTTCCTGCATGACCAAATCGATTTCTAAGTCGATTTTGTCAGTTTTGCTGAGTCCCTGTGTTGCCAAATCGATTTCCAAATCGATTTTGGCAGTTTTGCTGAGTCCCTGCCTCTCTGCCAATCGATTTCCAAATCGATTTCTTAAAAGATTTTGAAAGACATATTTATACAATCGATTGGCAAATCGATTAGGTTAAAATAGTGAACTTCCTGCAACTCATCCAATCGATTGGGAAATCGATTTCCCTGATCGTTTTTCCAAAAATTCATGCATTAACTCAAGTCATTCCTA
>NW_027333928.1:12787-21280 GCF_000331145.2 Cicer arietinum
AAAAACCGTATTTCTTCGTTTTCGAATCAAAGAGGAAGAGTGGAGTTGCAAAAACCTTGATCTAACTCTCCCCCAACCTTGGGTTACTAGTTTTGAAGAAAAGAAAGCGACGAAAACGAAAATGGGAGAAAGGAGAAAAATGGGTCACGGTTAGAGGAAGAAGATGAAGTTTTGAAATTTTCCTTCCTTTCTTTTTCTTTCCTTTGTTTTTCCTTTCTTCCTTTTTCCTTCCTTCCTTTATATACTATTTTCTTTTCCTTTTCCTTCCTTCTAGTTTTCCTTTCTTTTTCCCTCCAAGCAAACATATATATATAAAATAAATATAACTTAACAAATATCTCAAAATCTAGATATTTATTAAATTACCTTTTCACCCGAAACGCCTTAAATTAACCGTAAAGTATTTTCCGCAGTTAAATTCAATTTATTTATCGACGAGAAATTCTAATTGGCATCGAAATATCTTTTTGATTATAAAACTCCAAAATATTATTAACTTTGGCTTAAAAGCCTCCGAGCCAAAATCCAAAATATACCAAAAATACATAAAAGGGTACTTTAAAATTATGGGTCTTACATTACTCCCCCCCTAAAATTAGTTTCGTCCTCGAAACTATGCATCGATAAATAACTCTGGGTGTTGTTCCCTCATCTTGCTCTCCAGTTCCCAAGTCGCATCTCCAGTAATTGGGTTCCAGATCACCTTGACCAACGAAACATCCTTGGTCCTCAACCGCTTAATCTTCCTGTCATCAATTCTCACGGGTGGTACTTCGAACGACAGGTTATCCTTTAGCTGGATTGTGTCTGGTTCGATCACGTGAGATGGATCTGCGAGATATTTCCTCAACTGCGACACATGAAACACGTCATGGATATTGGACAGTATCGGAGGTAATGCAATCCGATAAGCAACCGGCCCAATTCGTGCAGAAATCTGATATGGTCCAATGAATTTCGGAGTCAACTTCTTCGATTTCAAGGCTCTACCTACTCCAGTAGTAGGTGTGACTCTCAGAAATACATGGTCACCCTGTTCGAATTCCAAAAGTCTGCGACGCTTGTCCGCGTAACTCTTCTGGCGATCTTGTGAAGTCTTCATTTTCTCCTTGATCTTCCTTACTTTAGCTGTGGTCTGTTGCACCATCTCTGGTCCGACAATCATATTCTCACCGTCTTTATACCAACACAAGGGCGTTTGACACTTGCGCCCATATAAAGCCTCATATGGTGCCATTCCAATACTTGCGTGGAAACTATTGTTGTAAGTGAACTCAATCAACGGAAGTACATCATCCCAACTTCCTCTATCATCTAAAACACATGCTCTCAACAGATCTTCCAAGGACTGATTTGTCCTTTCAGTCTGTCCGTCCGTTTGTGGATGGTAAGCTGAACTCAATCGTAGCTTCGTTCCCAACGCTTCGTGCAATGCTCCCCAAAAATGCGATGTGAACTTCGGATCACGGTCTGATACAATGCTCGATGGTACCCCGTGTAACCTCACAATTTCAGCAATGTAGATCTCCGTTAGCTGATCTACCTTATAGGTGGTCCTTACCGGTAAAAAGTGAGCAGATTTAGTCAGTCGGTCCACTATCACCCATATAGAATCATTCTTCCTCCTTGTCTTTGGTAATCCGGTTATAAAATCCATGGAAATGCTGTCCCACTTCCATTCAGGTATATCTAAAGGTTGCAACATTCCAGCAGGTCGCTGATGTTCCACCTTCGCTTTCTGACAAGTTAGACAAGTGGATACATATTCCGCCACATGTTTCTTCATTCCTGGCCACCAATAATTCTGCCTCAAATCCTGATACATCTTTGTTGCCCCAGGATGAATACTCAGCTTACTCTTATGCGCCTCTTCTAAAATCGTTTTCCGCATATCTGTAATTTCTGGTACACAAATCCTACCATTACACCGCAAAACATTATCAGCCCCAATCTTGAACTCAGTCGTCTTCCCTTGTACTATTAGATTCCTCTTCTCTTGAATTAAGACGTCATCCTGAGAATTCGCAATGTCTTCAAGTAATCCACTCGAGATCTTAATCATTCCGAATTTCAAAATTCCCGGTGCAAACTCTACGTTCAAGTGCAAGTCTCTAAAAGCTTCCCACAACTCTTGTTGTCTAGCCATAATTAGTGAAGACACCGATACACTTCTTCTGCTCAACGCATCCGCCACTACATTGGCCTTCCCAGGGTGGTACTGCAGTGTGAAATCAAAATCCTTGAGAGTCTCCATCCATCGTCTCTGGCGCATGTTCAACTCCTTCTGATCAAACAAATATTTCAAGCTCTTATGGTCGCTGAACACGGTGAACGTGCACCCATATAAATAATGCCTCCAGATCTTTAATGCAAAAACAACCGCGGCAAGCTCCAAATCATGAGTAGGATAGTTCCTTTCGTGAATCTTCAATTGTCTCGAGGCATAAGCCACAGCTTTCTTGTGTTGCATCAGAACACATCCTAACCCCTGGTGGGATGCATCACAATAAACTTCATAGGGTTCTTCTGATTGCGGTAACACCAATACAGGTGAGGTCGTCAATTTCCTCTTCAGTAACTGGAAGTTTTCTTCACACTTCTCCGTCCATGCGAACGGTTGATCTTTTCTGGTAAGTTGTGTCAGTGGAGCCACAATCTTAGCAAAACCTTCGATAAACCTCCTGTAGTACCCTGCCAGTCCCACAAAACTTCGTATGTCAGTGACAGTCTGAGGCTGTTTCCAAGCAAGAACCGCCTCAATCTTAGCCGGATCTACAGCGATTCCTTCCTTGGTTATCACATGTCCCAAGAAATTCACTTTCTCTAGCCAAAATTCACACTTCGACAGATTGGCATACAATCGCTTCTCGCGTAAAATCTCAAGAACTTGTCGCAAATGTTCTCCATGCTCTTCTTCGGTCCTTGAATAAATCAATATATCATCAATGAATACCACCACGAATTTATCAAGGAACGAATTAAAGATCCTGTTCATGTAGTCCATGAAAATTGCCGGTGCATTGGTAACTCCGAACGGCATAACCAGGTATTCATAATGTCCGTAGCGGGTTCTGAAAGCTGTTTTCTGAATGTCTCCTTCCCTTACTCGGATCTGATGGTAACCCGACTTCAAGTCAATCTTCGAAAATATCGCGGCCCCTCTCAATTGATCCATCAAATCATCGATTCGTGGCAAAGGATAACGATTCTTGATAGTTGCCTTGTTGAGCTGTCTATAATCCACACATAGGCGCGAGCTTCCGTCCTTCTTCTTAACTAGCAAAACTGGAGCACCCCATGGTGATACACTTGGTCTGATGAATTTCTTCTCCAACAAGTCTTCAATTTGGCCTTTGAGCTCATTTAATTCCAATGGCGACATTCGATAAGGTGCCATTGAAATGGGTCCCGTTCCTGGGTGCAAATCAATGAAGAATTCCACTTCTCTTACCGGTGGCAATCCTGGAATTTCCGTTGGAAATACATCCCGATACTCGTTGACAAGTATCACATCTTCTATTTCCACATTTATCTTTGCCTCTACATTTGCTAGAGACAAAAACTCATGAGTCCCTTCACTTAGCGACACTCGGAGTTTGTTAGCAGCTAAATACTTAACAACTCCTGGTTCGGGGAAAAGAACCAATTTCCGAGCACAATCCAAGATCACATAGTGATAAGACATCCAATCCATACCGAGGATGACCTCGAGTGATTGTAGCGGTAAACAAATTAGATTAACCAAGAAATCCCTATTCTGAATAGTCATTCGACAATGTAAACATGCTGAATTTACGGTTAAGGTCTTAGCAGGCGTGGAAACAACCAAATCAAAAGGTAAAGCAGACACAGATAACTTCAAGCGATTCACACAGTCCATAGCAATGAAGGAATGGGTTGCCCCCGAATCAAAGAGTGCAGTTAGAGTGTTACCTGCAATCTCACAATCACGCTGAATCAGATTACCAGATGGATTTCCCTCTTCAGCATTCACACAATAAATGCGTCCTCTAGCAGTAGGACGGGTAGCCCTAGCTACATTCACCACTGGTTCCACCTTTGGAGCCGTGCACTCCCTTGCCATGTGCCCCGACTTCTGACAATTGTGACAGATGGGGATGTTAGTGGTACAAGCACTAGCATAGTGTCCTTCTTTCCCACATCGGAAACATCGAAGCACTTGCCCCATTTGCCTTCCGAAATTCTGGTTCCCTGGGCGACTCGGTCCACCGTTGTTATTCTGGGGGCGATTATAAGGTTTAGCCACTTGTTTTCCCCTATTCTGATAAGTCGCCCGACTAGGGCCTCCCGAATTAAAATTCCCAACTCGGCTAGCCCTCTTGTTCTTCATATCTTCCACTTCTCTACATTTCTCTACCAGCGCTTGGAAACGTTGAATTCCCAAAGGTAAGACGGAATCTTGAATCTCATACTTCAATCCGTCTTGGAAACGATGACACATGAACGGTTCATCAATTTCTTCACGGAAGAACCTGAAATGCCTCGATAGTGATTCAAATTTAGCAGCATACTCGCCCACAGTCAGGCTCCCCTGGTGAAGTTTCAGAAAGTCGTCACCCAACTTAGTCCTGGTACTCATCGGAAAGTATTTGTCTAAAAACTTTCTTTTGAACGATTCCCAGTTCACCTCCTCGTGGGCTGCTCCCATCAACAACCTTGCACTCCTCCACCAGTATTCAGCATCCCCTAGCAACATATACGTGGCATAGCTGACCTTCACTCCAGCCTGGCAGTTAATCATATCAAAGATTTTCTCCACTTCTTGGATCCATTGATCCGCCTTCTCTGAACCCTCATCCCCCTTGAACTTAGGAGGATTGTAACGACGGAAGTCTTCCAACCCTCTTGATTCTGCAGCACGGATCTCTCTTCCCCTCTTTTCAAGATCCCGTTGAGTCTTGGCAGCGGTCTGTGCAGCGACAGAAGCAGCCATGTTGTTCATAGCCTCCGCCATTTGGTCATTCCTAGCGTTGGCTCTCGGAGCGTCATTCCTTCTGGGCGGCATGGTTTCCTATAAGAACCATCATCAAGTAGAGTTTTAACACTACTTCAAATAATTCTAAACTAACGTCCGACTAACAACACACAATTAAATTGGACTTGACAACTCAAGTCACCTAAACCGACACATGATCAGATAACAACTCCTAACTTATAGGTCGACCTACAATCTATAACCAAGGTTCCACAGCTCCCAAAGAAAACTAAACCTATGCTCTGATACCACAATGTAACACCCAGTTTTTTCAAAGCGAGGGTATATTTTTTTTTTTCTAAAAGTAATTAAAACGAACAAAGAATAAATCAGGAAATGCTTTTGGATAAATAATTGAGTCATTATAATTTACAAGCAGCGGAAAAGTTTCTCCAATTACAAATCCAAAACATTTCTACATAAACATCAAATGGTACATGGGACCCATTCAAAGATGATATAAAACTGATAATATTTGTATAAGTACAGTTTTCCAAAACTAAAATACTCCAAACCAAAAAGAAGGACCCCTAGTCCCTATACATCATCCTAATCTGATCATCCTACCAAAAACTATACACCCTGAGTAATCTCCACGCGCCCCGTGAGATCCTCCTAACACAACAGCAGTCAAGCGTTCCCATCTCCATCCCTGTCCGTAGGGTACGAACCAGTAGGGCCGTCCTGACTCTCATCTGAGGGCAAAGCCCAGATTTCCACAATAGTGTAAAGGGTCACCAACCAGAAAATAACAGATAACACATAGCAATTAAGTTTTTGAATGCTCAAAACAACTTTTTAACTAAGCATGCACCTTAACAGGATTTTCAATGTGCGAAAAGTTCATACATTACATTGCCAATGAAAATGAAGGTAAAATGCAGTTCTCGATCTCCTAATTAACACATGATAAAACAAGGCATGGATAGATTCATGAGCAATTAATCATACAACTAAAAATGAGGATTTTCACTGAGCCAATCGATTGGGCAATCGATTGGGGTGAAGATTTTTAATGAAAACAGAATCCTGGGCTGAATTCAATCGATTGGTAAATCGATTGATTGGTTCCTGAGCCCCTGGTTTCGAGCCAATCGATTTCCTAATCGATTTGGTGAGGGATTCTTAATGAAAACAGAATCCTGGGCTGAATTCAATCGATTGGTAAATCGATTGATTGGTTCCTGAGCCCCTGACTTAAGGCCTAATCGATTGGGCAATCGATTTCTTAACTGATTCCTTTGAAAATTGTTTTCGAAATCGATTGGCTAATCGATTTTGTGAATTGGCCAAGTCCCTGTTTACCCATCCAATCGATTGGGAAATCGATTTCCCTGATCAGTTTTCCAAAAATTCATGAATTAACCTAAGTCATTCCTAATCAAGTTCACCACTTAACACTTAGCAATTTCTACGCGATTACTACGACACACAAAGGTTCGATAACCATCATACTCACACACAATACACAACACATAGCACTTAACACCTTCATCTCAGTTATCACGATAAATCAAAATTCGAATCACTCAATCATAAACTCAAATCAAACATGACTCGCGTGCCAGGCACCCTAATGCAATGCGTATATGCCAAAATGCATGGACTCGGAATTCCAAACCAAAACCCTCCTCGAAGGGCCGTAAATCATAATTGTACCGCCTATCGCAGGCCAAAGTACCAATTACCGAGGTGCCACCTATCACGGGTCAGCACGATTTACTAAAATGCGTAAATCATAAACGTACCACCTATCACGGGTCAGTATAGTTTACCGAGGTGTCACCTATCACGGGTCAACACGATTTACTAAAAGAAAAAGCGGGAATCGTAAACGTACCGCCTATCACAGACCAGTATTGTTTACCTAGGTGCCACCTATCACGGGTCAGCACGATTTACTAAAATGCGTAAATCATAAACGTACCACCTATCACGGGTCAGTACAGTTACCATGGTGTCACCTATCACGGGTCAACACGATTTACTAAAAGAAAAAGCGGGAATCGTAAACGTACCGCCTATCACAGACCAGTACTGTTTACCTAGGTGCCACCTATCACGGGTCAGCACAATTCACCAAAAATGTAAATCGTAAATGTACCACCTATCACGGGTCAGTACAGTTACCATGGTGTCACCTATCACGGGTCAACACGAATTACTAAATAGTAAATCGTAAACGTACCACCTATCACGGGTCAGTACAGTTTACCAAGGTGTCACCTATCACGGGTCGACACAATTTACCAAATGAAATGCATGAGCATACACAGACTCCATTCACAACAATCGTTAAGCAAATGCAGATATTAAAAGATTCCCCATTTTTAATACCCATTTAACTTAAACGACTTTCAAACAACATTAATTAAATAAGTCATTAAGAGATTCCCCGTTCTTAATACCGATTTAACTTAATGATTTTCAAAACAAAACGTTAAGCAAACAGTCATATTAAGAGATTCCCCATTCTTAATATACTTTTGACTTAAACGATTTTCTCGCAAAACATTCAGTAAACGAGTCATTAAGAGATTCCCCATTCTTAATACTCATTTACCGAAACGATTTTCAAAAACGATAGTTAAGTAACCGAGACATTGAGAGATTCCCCATTCTCAACGCCCAGTTAACTTAAACATTTTCCTCAAATACACATTAAGTAAACCGAGGTATTAAAAGATTCCCCATTTTTAATACTCGTTTAACTCTAATGGTTTTCAAATTCCACAGAAACAAATTCAAACATACTTTCACATTCAAACCATAATTCACAACAACCACACCAATTAACAAACATCAAGTACGAACACACCAAATACAACGAACACAAATCACGCAACATAACACCCAGATACATCAAATTTCATTTACTCATAATCATACACAATGACATTCAAATTCATTTACCACGTAACATTCATCATTATAAACAAAACCTAACTCTAAGGTTTTTACCCATAACGCACTAGTTTCGTTTTTCCCCAAATCGATACATTTAACCCTAACAAATTCCTTCCCACACAACTACAGATAAGTCCCTAATGCAAGCTAGAAGTTTGGAAGGAGCCCTTACCTTAGCGTTAGCTTTAACGTGGTTTTCCGGTACCGCGAGTAATTCCGGTAAAATCTCCGCTCGCAACGCCGCTTCCAAATTAGTTCACTAGCACCGTAGTGTGGTGGTGAGCAACTTTCCCTTCTATCTCTTCGAGAAATGAGGTTTGGATCTAGAAGAAACGGAGGGGTTTGTGTTTGGATCTCAAAAACCGTTTTTCTTCGTTTTCGAATCAAAGAGGAAGAGTGAAGTTGCGAAAACCTTGATCTAACTCTCACCCAACCTTGGGTTACTAGTTTTGAAGAAAAGAAAGCGACGAAAATGAAAACGGGAGAAAGGAGGAAATTTGGTTCACGGTCACAGAGGAATAAGACGGTGGATTTGGTTTTCCTTCCTTTTTCCTTTCCTCTATTCTCTTTCCTTTCTATTTCCTTTCCTT
>NW_027333929.1:0-232 GCF_000331145.2 Cicer arietinum
AATTAGAATTTTTAACTAATGTTGTGAATCCAATAAGTTCATTTGTGTCATTGGATGAACATTCTGGTCATTTTCGTCTTCCCTAGGCTTATTATTGTCCAATTAGGATTTTTAACCAATCTTGTGCATCCATTAAGTTCATTTGTGTCATTGGATGAACATTTAGGTCATTTTCGTCCTCCCTAGGCTTATTCTTGTCCAATTAGGGTTTTTAACCAATCTTGTGCATCCA
>NW_027333930.1:0-1258 GCF_000331145.2 Cicer arietinum
GATTGGTTAAAAACCTTAATTGGACAAGAATAAGCCTAGAGAGGACGAAAATGAGCTAAATGTGAATGCAATGACACAAACACACCTATTTGATGCACAAGATTGGTTGAAAACCCTAATTGGACAAGAATAAGCCTAGAGAGGACGAAAATGAGCTAAATGTGAATGCAATGACACAAACACACCTATTTGATGCACAAGATTGGTTGAAAACCCTAATTGGACAAGAATAAGCCTAGAGAGGACGAAAATGAGCTAAATGTGAATGCAATGACACAAACACACCTATTTGATGCACAAGATTGGTTGAAAACCCTAATTGGACAAGAATAAGCCTAGAGAGGACGAAAATGAGCTAAATGTGAATGCAATGACACAAACACACCTATTTGATGCACAAGATTGGTTGAAAACCCTAATTGGACAAGAATAAGCCTAGGGAGGACGAAAATGACCTAAATGTTCATCCAATTACACAAAAAAAATTATTGGATATACAAGATTGGTTAAAAACCGTTATTGGACAAGTATAAGCCTAGGGAGGACGAAAATAACCTAAATGTGCATCCAATGACACAAATGAACTTATCGGATGCACAAGATTGGTTAAAAACCCTAATTGGACAAGAATAAGCCTAAGGAGGACGAAAATGACCTAAATGTTCATCCAATGACACAAATGAACTTATGGGATGCACAAGATTGGTTAAAAACCTTAATTGGAGAATAATAAGCCAAGGGAGGACGAAAATGAGCTAAATGTTCATGCAATGACACAAACACACCTATTGGATGCACCAGAATTGTTGAAAACCCTAATTGGACAAGAATAAGCCTAGGGAGGCCGACAATGACCTAAATCATCATCAAATGACACAAATGAACTTATTGGACGCACAAGATTGGTTAACAACACTAATTGGACAAGAATAGGCCTAGGGAGGACGAAAGTGACCTAAATGTTCATCCAATGACACCAATGAACTTCTTGGATTCACAAGACTGGTTAAAAATCCTAATTGGACAAGAATAAGCCCATGGAGGACGAAAATGACCTAAATGTTCATCCAATGGCACAAATGAACTTATTGGATGCACAAAATTGGTTAAAAACACTAATTGCACAAGAATAAGCCTACAGAGGACGAAAATGACCTAAATGTTCATCAAATGACACGAACACATTTATTGGATACTCAAGATTGGTTAAAAACCCTAATTGGACAAGAATAAGCTTAGGGAGGACGAAAATGACATA
>NW_027333931.1:0-713 GCF_000331145.2 Cicer arietinum
TTATGTACAACTACAAAATGAAGATAATATTATTATTTAACAAATAAGATTAGAATAACATATAATAAAATATTCTTTTCAAATAAGATATAATTACATCTTTATTTGACAACTATATTTTTCATTATATGTTATTATTATGATCGTTTTGTAGTAATATTTTGCAATGAAGATAACCCTATATACTATAACCCGAACCTCAAACCCAAAACCTTAAACCTTAAATCCTAAACACTAAACCCTAAACACTAAACCCAAAATCCCGAATTTTAAACTCTAAACTTTAATCCCTAAACGTGATTTCTTAAACCCTAAACACCCTAAAACATTAAACCCTAATAAAATAAAGACGTAATTATTACTTTATTTGTCATCTCTAATTTTTTTATATGTTATTATTATATATTTGTTATAAATTAAGACAATAAAACAAAGATAATAATAACATAAATTAAATTAGAGTTTTCGAATAAACTAATAATTACATATTTATTTGACAACTCTATTTTATTATTTGTTACGAATTTTAGTCCATTTTTGTCGGGTGGTACCAAAATCGCCTAAAAAGTCTAGATGAAAATGAGGAGCGGGAGAGACGTTTAGCATGCTTCTCCTAAATTTATAATTGTGTTTCGTGTTAGATTTCAAACACTAGCCATCGTCTGGTCAAAAAATACAAATTTTAGTCCATTTTTGTCAGGTGGTACGAAAAT
>NW_027333931.1:1320-1934 GCF_000331145.2 Cicer arietinum
GTTATATGTTATTATTATTTTCGTTATTTAGTACAACTACAAAACGAAGATAATAATAACGTATAATAAAACAGAGTTGTCAAATAAATATGTAATTATTACTTTATTTGACAACTTTACAACTCAATTTGGTTATATGTTATTATTATTTTCGTTATTTAGTACAACTACAAAACGAAGATAATAATAACGTATAATAAAACAGAGTTGTCAAATAAATATGTAATTATTAATTTATTTGATAATTCTATTTTATGATATGCTATTATTATCTTCATTTTAAAGTTTGATTGCATAACGAAGATAGTAATATCATTTAATAAAATAGACTTGTCAAATAAATATGTAATTATTACTTTATTTGACAACTCTATTTTATTATATGTTATTATTATCTTTGTTATGAAGTAAAACTATAAAACGAAGATAATAGTATAACGGTCTCCTGGTCCTCGATTTCATCTGGTCTTTTCGGTCGATTTTCGTACCCCTCGACAAAAATTGACCGAAATTCGTCTTTCCGGAACAGACGATGGCTAGTGTTTGAAATATGGCGCGAAACCCGAAACATAATTATAAATTTTCGAGAAGAATGCAACAAGGGTCTCTTGGTC
>NW_027333932.1:0-230 GCF_000331145.2 Cicer arietinum
TTTTAACCAATCTTGTGCATCCAATAAGTTCATTTGTGTCATTGGATTAACATTTATGTCATTTTCGTCCTCCGTAGGTTTATTCTAGTTCAATTATGGTTTTTACCCAATCTTCTGAATCCAATAAGTTCATTTGTGTCATTGGATGAACATTTAGGTAATTTTCTTCCATCGTAGACTTATTCTTGTCCAATTAAGGTTTTTAACCAATCTTGTGCATGCAATAAGTT
>NW_027333933.1:0-3609 GCF_000331145.2 Cicer arietinum
ATAAGGGTTTTTAACCAATCTTGTGCATCCAATAGATTTGTTAGTGTCATTGGATGAAAATTTCGGTCATTTTCGTCCTCCCTAGGTTTATTCTGGTCCAATTAGGGTTTTTAACCAATCTAATGCATTTAATAGGTGTCTTTGGGTCATTGGATGACCATTTATGTCATTTTCCTCTTCACTAGTCTTATTCTTGTCCAATTAGGGTTCTTAACTATTCTTGTGCATCCAATAAGTTCTTTTGTGTCATGGGATTAACATTTAGGTCATTTTTATCCTCCCTAGGCTTATTCTTGTCCAATTAGGGTTTTTAACAAATCTTGTGCATCCAATAGGTGTCTTTGTGTCATTGGAGGAACATTTAGATCATTTTCATCCTTTATCAAATAAGTGTATTTAAACAATTTTGTCCTTCCAATAGGTGTGTTTGTGTCATTGGATGAACATTTGTGTCATTTTCGTCCTCCCTTGGCTTATTCTTGTCCAATTAGGGTGTTTAACCAATCTTGTGCATTTAATAGGTGCCTTTGTGTCATTGGATTAATATTTAGGTCATTTTCGTCCTCACAAGTTTTGTTCTTGTCCAATTTTGGTTTTTAACCAATCTTGTGCATCCAATAAGTTTATTTGTGTCTTTGGACGAACAATTCGGACATTTTCGTCCTCCATAGGTTTATTCTAGTCCAATAAGGGTTTTTAACCAATCTTGTGCATTCAATATGTGTCTTTGTGTCATTGGATGAACATTTATGTCATTTTCGTCCTCACTAGGCTTATTTTTGTCCATTTAGGGTTTTTAACCAATCTTGTGCATTCAATATGTGTCTTTGTGTCATTGGATGAACATTTATGTCATTTTCGTCCTCACTAGGCTTATTTTTGTCCATTTAGGGTTTTTAACCAATCTTGTGCATTCAATATGTGTCTTTGTGTCATTGGATGAACATTTATGTCATTTTCGTCCTCACTAGGCTTATTTTTGTCCATTTAGGGTTTTTAACCAATCTTGTGCATCCAATAGATTTGTTAGTGTCATTGGTTGAAAATTTAGGTCATTTTCGTCCTCCCTAGGTTAATTCTAGTCCATTTACGGTTTTTAACCAATCTTGTGCATTCAATATGTGTCTTTGTGTCATTGGATGAACATTTATGTCATTTTCGTCCTCACTAGGCTTATTTTTGTCCATTTAGGGTTTTTAACCAATCTTGTGCATTCAATATGTGTCTTTGTGTCATTGGATGAACATTTATGTCATTTTCGTCCTCACTAGGCTTATTTTTGTCCATTTAGGGTTTTTAACCAATCTTGTGCATTCAATATGTGTCTTTGTGTCATTGGATGAACATTTTTGTCCTTTTCGTCCTCACTAGGCTTATTCTTGTCCAATTAGGGTTTTTAACCATTATTGTGAATCCAATAAGTTCATTTGTGTCATTAGATTAAAATTTAGGTCATTTTCGTCCACCCTAGGTTTATTCTTATCCAAATAGGGTTTTTAACCAATCTTGTGCATCCAATAAGTTCATTTGTGTTATTCGATGAACATTTAGGTCATTTTCGTCCTTCTTAGGTTTATTCTTGTCCAATAAGGGTTTTTAACCAATCTTTTGCATCCAATTAAAATGTTTGTATCATTGGATGAAAATTAAGGTCAATTTCGTCCTCCCTAGGTTTATTCTAGTCTAATTAGGGTTTTTAACCAATCTTGTGCGTTGAATATGTGTCTTTGTGTCATTGGATAAACATTTATGTCATTTTCATCCTCACTAGGCTTATTCTTGACCAATTAGAGGTTTTAACCAATCTTGTGCGTTGAATATGTGTCTTTGTGTCATTGGATAAACATTTAGGTAATTTTCGTCCTCCCTTGGCTTATTCTAGTCCAATTAGGGATTTTAACCAATCTTATGCACCCAATAGGTATGTTAGTGTCATTGGATGAACATTTAGATCATTTTCATCCTTTATAGACTTATTCTTGCCCAACTAGGGTTTTTAACCAATCATGTGCATCCAATAGGTGTGTTTGTGTCACTAAATGGACATTTAGGTCATTTTCGTCCTCCTTAGGATTATTCTAGTCCCATTAGGGATTTTAACCAATCTTATGCACCCAATAGGTATGTTAGTGTCATTGGATGAACATTTAGATCATTTTCATCCTTTATAGACTTATTCTTGCCCAACTAGGGTTTTTAACCAATCATGTGCATCCAATAGGTGTGTTTGTGTCACTAAATGGACATTTAGGTCATTTTCGTCCTCCTTAGGATTATTCTAGTCCAATTAGGGTTTTGAACCAATCTTGTGCATCAAATAGGTGTGTTTGTGTCATTGGATGATCATTTAGGTCTTTTTCGTCCTCCCTAGTCTTATTTTTGTCCAACTAGGGTTTATAACCAATCTTGTGGATCCAATAGGCGTGTTTGTGTCATTGGATTAACATTTAGGTCATATTCGTCCTCCCTAGGTTTATTCTAGTCCAATTATTGTTTTTAATTAATCTTGTGCATCCAATAGGTGTGTTTGTGTCACTAAATGGACATTTAGGTCATTTTCGTCCTCCCGAGGCTTATTATTGTCCAATTAGGGTTTTTAACCAATCATGTGCATCCAATAAGTTCCTTTGTGTCATTCGATTAACATTTAGGTCATTTTCATCCTCCCTAGGATTATTATAGTCCAATTAGGGTTTTTAACCAATCTTGGGCATCCAATAGAGGTCTTTGTGTCATTGGATGAACATTTAGATCATTTTCGTCCTTCATAGACCTATTCTCGTCCAACTAGGGTTTTTAACCAATCTCGTCCATCCAATTGGTGTCTTTGTGTCATTTGATGAACATTTACATCAATGTCGTCCTCCCTAGGTTTATTCTTGTCCAATTAGGGTTTTAAAACAATCTTGTGCATCCAACAAGTTCATTTGTGTCATTGGATAAACATTTAGGTGATTTTGGTCCTCCTTAGGTTTATTCTAGTCCAATTAGGGATTTTAAGCAATCTTATGCACCCAATAGGTATGTTAGTGTCATTGGATGAAAATTTAAGTCATTTTCGTCTGCCATAGGTTTATTCTTGTCCAATTAGGGTTTATAACCAATCTTGTGCATCGAATAAGTTCATTTGTGTCATTGGATTAACATTTCGGTCATTTTCGTCATCCCTAGGCTTATTCTTGACCAATTAGGGGTTTTAACCAATCTTCTGCATCAAATAGGTGAGATTGTGTCATTGGATGATCATTTTGGTCTTTTTCGTCCTCCCTAGGTTTATTCTAGTCCAATTACGGTTTTTAACCAATCTTGTGCATCCAATAGGTGTGTTTGTGTCACTGAATGAACATTTAGGCTATTTTCGTTCACCCGAGGCTTATAATGGTCCAATTAGGGTTTTTAACCAATCATGTGCATCCAATAAGTTCATTTGTGTCATTCGGTTAACATTTAGGTCATTTTCGTCCTCCCTAGGATTATTATAGTCCAATTAGGGTTTTTAACCAATCTTGGGCATTCAATAGGTGTGTTGTGTCATTGGATGAACAATTAAGTCATTTTCGTCCTCCCTAGGTTTATTTTTGTCCAATTAGGGTTTTTAACCAATCTTGT
>NW_027333934.1:0-313 GCF_000331145.2 Cicer arietinum
CTTGTGCATCCAAAAGGTGTGTTTGTGTCATTAGATGAACATTTAGGTCATTTTCGTCCTCCCAAAACTTATTCTTGTCCAATTAGGGTTTTTAACGAATCTTGTGCATGCAATAAGTTCATTTGTGTCATTGGATTAACATTTAGGTCACTTTCATCCTCCCTCGGCTTATTCTTGTCCAATTAGGGTTTTTAACCAATCTTGTGCATGCAATATGTTCATTTGTGTCATTGGATTAACATTTAGGTCATTTTCGTCCTCCCTAGACTTATTCTTGTCCAATTAGGGTTTTTAACCAATCTTGTGCATCCAA
>NW_027333934.1:1246-1480 GCF_000331145.2 Cicer arietinum
TACCTAGACTTATTCTTGTCCAATTAAGGTTTTTAACCAATCATGTGCATCCAATATGTTCATTTGTGTCATTGCTTTAACATTTAGGTCATTTTCGTCCTCCATAGGTTTATTCTAGTCCAATTATGGTTTTTAACCAATCTTGTGCATCCAATAAGTACGTTTGTGTCATTGTGCATCCAATAGGTGTGTTTGTGTCATTGGATTAACATTTAGGTCATTTTCGTCCTCCGT
>NW_027333935.1:0-1004 GCF_000331145.2 Cicer arietinum
CGTAGCGAGCCCCAGATGAATCATTGGGAAATACAGTTTTCTCGTTCATCTCACAATATATTACACTCATGAATTCAAACGTCCTCCCACCCCTTACCTTATTTTGACGCTTTCACACACGAATATGATTCCATGAGCAAACAGCCTTTGTCCTTTGACTCTTTGTCCTTCAATCGATCTAACTCTACAATTTATGGGCAAACGTCAAAAATAGACTTTGAGAAGACACTTTAAAAATTAAACATCCAAAATTGGTCAAGTAAACTTACCATAAATTAGAAAACTAATAAGTGGATAATATAACCACTTTTCACACGATCGTTTTGGCGTTGGTTTCACTCAAATCGGACTTACGGTGAAGGAGAACGGTTCAAACTAAGTAATTTAACAAGGTGAGAAGTCTGGGATTTTAGAGAGAAATTTGGATGGTTAAAAATATGAGGAAGTATGTTTATTTGACTACCTAAATGAATAAAACGACATACTGAAATTTGGACGAGAACGGAGAAACTTTTCATGAACAATTATCGATCGTCGGTGTCAATAACATAAATGGGTCAAGCCCATTTGTCCCTTATTTAATATATGTTTTACTATTATTATTTTTATTTTTCTAAAACAAAATTAATTGTTACTTAGTCTCAGTTTTTTTAATACTCTTCCAAACATCATTAAATTTTCAAAACATTACTAATATTTCATAATTAATATATGCTAAATTAGAGTAATTAAAATAATCAATCTAAAAAAAACATATTAACTAATAATTAAAACTCTCATATTCAAAATAATATCTACAATTATACTTATTTCTCAAAATACTCACATTCTAATCATTCAAAATAATATCTACAATTATACTTATTTCTCAAAATACTCACATTATAATAATACCATCATATTAGAAAATAGTCAAAATTATAAAATAAATAAATATTACACCAACACTTTATATTAATTACTAAATCATAATAAATATATATAAAATCACAATGTCATAAAAA
>NW_027333935.1:5062-6390 GCF_000331145.2 Cicer arietinum
GGCCTTATTGTACAATTTATATGACTTAGAAATTGTCTATTTTATTAGCTACTTAGATAGTCTATTTTTTAGTGTTTGAGAAGCCACTAAACAATTCTCTAATTCATGTTGAATTGTAAGTATGCTTAATTAATTCATATTATTTATTTCATTTTTATTTTGTAATGAAATGTGGTTGAGAAAAGAACATAATATAACAATTATATTCTTTCTCTAATAAAGAATGATAATACAAATATCAAATAGAGTATCATCCCCCTATAATGCAATATAGAGGAATGAATAAACAAATTAACTTATGATAGAAAATGAATAACTTGAAAGTAATGTTAAATTTAATTGAATACATATGAAAGAGGAATGAATAAACATATTAACTTATGATAGAAAATGGCTAACTTGGAAGTAATGCTAAATTTAATTGAATTCACATGAATTAAACTACAAGCTTTGAATAAGGCAATAGAAAGTGGAATGAATATGATACTAGCAACAATTGACAATTTGATAAAATTAAACAAAACCATAATCATACAAATTAAGTCTAATTCATCACACCTTATTTTTTTCCATCTTATTTATCCTTCCAATTGTAGTGTAAAATTGAATTATTTCAAATATGCAAATTCCCAACCACCCACATGATTCATAAAGTTAAAACCTTCACAAGATCTACCTACAAAATTTGTCTATTTAAATGAAACTTCTCTTCATTTGCAATTACACCTTGCCATTCATTGTTAATTACTTGAGTTTTTCTATTGAATATCTTCACATATAAGAAATGCTACATTTGATGCTCTTTGTAGTACTACTTAGCACTAGCTATGGTGCTTATGATTATTACAAGTTGGCCCAACAATGGCTAACAACCTATTGTAGACATTCACCTCAAACCATAAATAAGCCATGCAATCCCAATGTACCCATCAAATTCACCCTTCATGGGTTATGGCCTTCCAATCATAGTGGATCTACACCATCTTATTGCTCCCAAACTAAACTGAATAAAGTGAGTTTAATATTTATATTTTTGACTGTTGTTGCAATTTATTTATTACTATTGTATATTCAACAAATAATTTTATTTCATTTTTATGTTTTTAGACTTTAATTGTTGGGAATTTGAAGACTCGTCTTATAGCTAAATGGCGTTGATTTTCAATTTTGGAGCCATGAATGGGAGAAACATGGCACGTGTTCATCCATGGCACAAAACCCACTAGGATATTTATCCCTTGCATTGACGATAAAAAATAAGAATAAAATATTACCTATCTTTGCAAGAGCCAACATTATTCCTCATCCAACAAAAACTTATACGAAAT
>NW_027333936.1:0-1684 GCF_000331145.2 Cicer arietinum
CCTCCAAATTGGTCCCCTAGCACCGTAGCGTGGTAGTGAGCAACTTTCCTTTCTAACTCTTCGCGAAATGAAGCTTAGATCTAGAAGAAACGGAGGGATTTGTGTTTGAATCTCTAATACCGTTTTTCTTTGTTTTCGAATCAAAGAGGAAGAGTGGAGTCGAGAAATCCTTGTTCTAACACTCACCCAACCTTGGGTTACTAGTCTTGAAGAAAAGAAAGCAACGAAAATGAAAATGAGAGAAGGAGGGAAAAATGGGTCGCGGGTGGCAGAGGAAGAAGATGGAAAATCGGATTTTCCTTCCTTTCTTTTTCTTTCCTTTGTTTTTTCCTTTCTTCCTTTTTCCTTCTTTCCTTTTTATATTCTTTTCTTTTCCTTTTCCTTCCTTCTAGTTTTCCTTTCTGTTTCCCTCCAAACAAACATATCTATATAATAAATATAACTTAACAAATATCTCAAAATATCTAGATATTTGTTAAATTACCATTTCACCCGTAACGTATTAAATTCTCCGTAAAGGATTCACCGCACTTAATTCAATTTATTTATCGACGAGAAATTCTAATCGGCATCAAAATATCTTTTTGATTATAAAAACTCCAAAATATCATTAACTTTGGCTAAAAAGTCTCCGAGCCAAAATCCAAAATACACCAAAAATACATAAAGGGTACTTTAAAATTATGGGTCTTACACGTAAATTAAGATAGAGAATAAAACTTATTTATGACTATCTATTTTAAGGTGGCATGAAATTTGAGTAAGTTTCAAATAATAATAATATGAGTGTACATTACTAACACAAAAACATTATTACCTAATGAACACTTAATTATCTTTATTAATAGAGTGAGTCATAATTTATAAAAAAAAGTCATTGAGAAGGTTATAAAGTGAATCTTTATAAAATTGCAAAAAATAAGTCACTAAACTTAATGTTAGCAAGAGCTCTACAACGAGCATATGATAACATATACTTTAACTCATAGCTTAGAGGACAATGCAAAATAGTCAACGAGTGTTCCTCTCATCACAAAGCAAAAGTGTGATACTATGATTATCTGCCTTTGGAAAAAGTCAACTATAAGTCAAGACTTTTGATGATCTTTGGAACAAGATTATGAGAAGAAAAGACTGTGACATTTGTTGAGGCAAAATCCCAAATCAAGTTTTTGAAGATAAACAAATAAGTTAATTATTCTCTAATCATGATTTTCATTATGTTACTATTTAACTTGTGTTTTTTAGTGATTTATTCAAAGATAGGTGATCAAATACATTCATACAACAATCAACGATCTCACAATGAAATAAATCACATCTTAATTAAATTGGATATTGATATCAATGATCATTCTTGTTTATCAATTATCATTCTAGTTTATCAAATGATCATTCTAGTTTATGAAAGATCATTCTAGTTTATCAAAGGATCATTCTAGTTTATGAAAGATCATTCTAGTTTATTAAAGGATAATTTTGGTTTATCAAGGATCATTCTGGTTTATCAAAAGGATCATTTTGGTTTATCAAGAATCATTTTGGTTTATAAAGGATCATTATGATTTATAAAGCATCATTCTAGTTTATCAAGAAATAGTATGGTTTTATAAAGATCATTCTGGTAATTTTGTTTTAAAGGTATATTTAAACCAAATCGTTCTCCATAGTCTTAACACCTCAA
>NW_027333936.1:2322-6104 GCF_000331145.2 Cicer arietinum
CTATAATGAGCCTTTTCTAACCTTCACCTTATCTATAAAAGGAACATCAACGTGAAGCAATAGCAAGAGTTTTTAGTGCATTCATTCTAATACTTACAATCATACTCAAGCGACAAAACTCTTCAATCAAGCAAAACTCCAACTCTTTCTTATTATATTCAAGGATCTCTTTATTGAGTTATTACTCATAATAAATCTCAAACAAGTGTTGAGTAGATTGTGATCCTAAAACCTTTTATCATACACATCATTTGAAACTCAAGTCTATCTCTTAAGATAGATTGAGTATGTTGTAAAAATCCTTTTCAGGATTAAAAGATAACTTGTAAAAATCATTTCAAGTTTAAAAGGTGAATTTTGTAAACTGATCAAGAGTGATCAAGAAAGATAGTGTGAAAGCAAGAACGTTCTTGTGTCAAGCATATTATTTGAAAAAAGTCACATATTTTGAGGACTAGACGTAACCCACATTGGGTGAACCAATATACATCATTGTGTTATATCCTTCTATCTTCTCACTCACTAATCACATAAAAATAATTTGCTTTATTCATTTTTATCTCACATAGAACATTATGGATTGTTTATTTGTAACCAAGATTGATCTTGAGTTAATATAAATTAAAATAAGTAATTAACTGAAGTGAAAGAGAATGTCACGGGAAGGGGGTTGGATGGTGGCCCTTTTTAAAATTTAATTTATGCACTAATATTATCCTCTCAAGTTGTCTTTCAAGTGAGGATGGTTAGATGAAAAATCATACTCGTCTTTTTGAAGTGAATGAAGACAATGATGATAAGCTCGAATAGGTTAGATATTTTATTATAGATGATTCTCTTGATGTTTAAAGATTAATACTTCTATATTGTAGTTGTCTTTCACTACTAGAAATTTCACCTTTAGGGACCGATTTAGAGACTGAATATTTTCAATCACACTAGCAACCAAACCAGAGACTGTAATTTTGAACCTCAAAAATAAATATTTTTTTGTCACTAAATCGGTCGCTAACAAAATTAAGAGACTAAAATAGAAATTGAGTTTTAGCGACCAAAATTTCACTTGCTAACACTACTTGAAATTTCGCTTTTAATGACCGATTTGAAGACCAAATAATTTCGATCACTTTAGAGACAGAATTAGAGACCAAAATACAAAACTTAGCTACTTAAGTTTTAGTGACTGAAAAATTGATCTCTATTATTTATATTTTCTATTTAATTAAAATTGGCTGAAAAAACTTTTCTATCCTTAAATTGTGGCCTCAATACACAAGATTGTAGACTTGTAATAGAACTTCAAGCTCTTAGCCTACAATTGTAAAGTTCTTCCAACAGACAGATGGGGCAACATTAACTTTCAGAAGAAATACTCAACCCAAAGACAATATACATAATAGACTATTAATATAAAATAATGAAGAAAGTTGAGCATCACTGTTAATTGGTTTCAATTTCAAAAAGGCTTAATGGGAAAATTGCAAATTAACTAAAGCATTAGATAGGAATGCTTCCTATATAATTCAAGTTACACGACAAGTAATGTGGTTCATTCTTTTTATTTTTATTTTTATTATGCTTCATTCTTTGTGTTTTTTATTATGACATAATCATTTTCAACTTACATAACTAAAAGGGGTTAAGAAATTCAGAGTATTCAATTTTTGGAAATGGGGTGCTGAGTATTCGATTTTTGGAAAGGGTGTTAAGGGGGAAATTCTGGGTTAAGGGGGTTAGACCTAATCATTTTGAACTTACTTAACTGAAGTGGGTTAATAAAATCTGTAGACCTATTAAAACTAACGAATGTTATACATAGTCTTTAGTTTAGCAGCTTCCAGATTAATAGTGGTGCATCTTTAGCCCTTGACATGGGGCGTAGGAATCAATAATGCATGCTTAGATATTGGCTTTTTCATGTAATCAATCTAAAACATCAAAATGAATGAAAAGAAAATAGTACAATGATTTTTTGATTTGGTTGAATATGAGACATTGAATTCAAATTACATACTTTGCTTATGTCTCGTGGTTGTTTTTAAAATATAGCATTTGTAAATTTATTTAGAAGAAAAATAATTACTTTTTTTGTTTCTTGAATATACTACTACTATTATTACTTAACTTCATGAATGTCCATTTTCTATCTTGGTACTTCCAATATTTCAACCCCTTACTTAGAAAATAAATTTATCTCTGCTGTTAATTTTTGCTATTAATTTATGTTGTTAATTCTACTGTTAATTCAAGTTGTTAAACTAAAACAGCATGTAATCAATCTGTTTACTTTTGCTTTTAATTCAACATGTAATGAATCTGTTTATCTCTACTGTCAATTCATGTTGTTTACCTCTGTTATAAGTTATTTGTTCATTTATTTAATATTAGTTTTTGGCTTCTTCTCAATCTGTTTACCTCTGCTGTTAATTTCTAATTTTCTAATTTTTTTTTATTATGCTTCATTCTGTATAGGCATTCTGTAATTTTAGAATAGCAAGGAGGCTGAACAATTTTCCTGAAAAAGATATAAGGCTGAGTATTCAATTTTTGGAAAGCTAATTTTTTTATTATGCTTCATTTTGTATAAGTATTCAGCAATGAATCATTAATTATCTCATATCAAAGTTTTCTTTAAGATCAATTATAACAAATGCCAAACAACATGTTAAACTGCATACTCGATTCTCACAATCATTAGTTAAATTAAGGAGTTATTTGATATATTTTATTGATTTTTGTTCTTTGAGTTAATAAAATATTTGTGTTTTTATTTCATTGATTAACTAGGGATTTTTTCGTAATTTTACATTGCATTTTGTTTTAGTGCAGTGCTGAATTTTTGTGAGAAATCAACATGACCTATGTGGCGTATTTCGGCCATATCTGGAGTTGTAGATGTCTGTTGGATTCATACCAAGTGCAAATGAAAGCTAAGATACATAACTACAACTTTCATTAAAACACCGAAACCAAGAATTATTCATGAATCTTTCTATTTCTAGCCCTAGCATAGAAACTCAAAGACGTCTATTTCTAGCCCCATTGGTGCAGTTTTATCAAGAATTATTCATGAATCTTTCTTGTAATTCTTCTCTAATCTCTATCTTTTATATCTATGTTATGAGTAACTAAACCCTATTTGTTAGGGATGAGTGTAACAAGATGAAACCCTTATTTTTCTAATTTGATTTCTAGTTATATGAATGAGTTTATTGCATTATTTTTCTCATCTATGTGCTTAATGCTTTTTATTGCTTGATCAACATTAAAATGTTCTACGATTCATATTTTGAAACAGAAGTGGACTTTACGAATGCTTGAGATGAAAAATTCATGAATTTGTAATCTAGGGATAGATGCAGGTCGTGAAACCAATTAAATTAGTTGCAGAGGCAATAGTTTAAAAAGATAATTCCTATACGGTAATGCTTAATTCTAATCTTAAATATACTAAGGAATTAGGGGTTACTTTGGAATTAAAGGTTATGTCACTAAGACATTAGGGCAAGAATAATAAAGAGAATTCAGTAATAATTCAATAAAGGAATTTAGTAACTAGGATCAAATTAGACACCAAGGTTGAATTCGAAGTGAAACGCAACCCTGACATTTTTCTCAATATAAAGGATCAATTTTATTATAGTTGTAAATTTTAAATATTATTTCAATCAATTTGGGAACTTTTTGTTCAATCTTAGTAATTAAATATAATTCAATAGTAAAATGCAATCCTTGAGTTCGACACTCGGTACCACCGTTTTATTATTACTTGCAACGATTCA
>NW_027333936.1:6281-13079 GCF_000331145.2 Cicer arietinum
GAAAGGAGACAAAGGGAAAGACATTTAGTAGTGGAAGAAGAGGTTTTGGGTGATTTTTTCATATTTACTGAGATGGCCAATCCACCACCACCAAAATGTACTCTCGGCAAGTATGGAAATCGAAATAGAAATCGTGCTCGATTACCCATCCATAGCCAACTGATTACAGTCAACAAGTTTGAAATAAGTCGCGCTCTATACTAAGAGTTGAAGGAGATTCATTTTGCTGGTAGACATAACGAAGACACCAATAGACCTCTCACATATTTCTTTGAATTATGTGAAACTGTGAAGGTGGATGGTTGTTCTGAAGAAGGCAATATGTTGAAACTATTTCCATTTTCATTGAAAGATGATGCTAAGGAGTGGCTTAATTCCTTTCCTGCCGATAGCATCACCACATGGGATGACCTTGAAGATAAGTTCTTGGAACAATATTTTCCCCCAGCTATCTTCGCTACAAAAAGGCAAGAGATTTCCAATTACAAACAGAAAGAGAGAGAATCTCTTCGTGTCAGTTACAGGAGATTCAGAGGTTTATTAGCAGGATGTCCCAATCATGCCTATAACGACACTTCCCAGATGCAAATATTCTATAATGGTTTGAGGCCTAGCACTAAAATTATGTTGGATGCCACAGCAGGTGGTTCTTTGAATTACAAGACCGCAATAGAAGCACGAAAAATTATTGAGATTATGGCATCAAATGAACAATTTATGTTGTATGACAAAGGTGGTGGGTCAACAAGTGGTATATTGGAATTGAATGTTATCGATGGGTTGGCTCCAGGCAAGTTACTCTCAAAACATATAGAAGAGGTTACTGCCACTGAGATAAAGAAGGGGATGGCAGTTCTAAATATACAACCCCAAGTGGCCCCTGCCAAACTATTAAAGCATACTAGTTGTAACTTTTGTGGGGGAGCACATAAAAATGGAGCTTGTAAAGCATTGGATGACAATGAGATAGAAGAACTAGAAGAGGTGAATTTTGTGAGTATAACGAGAAGCAGAATAACCCCTACTCTAATAACATGATGATGTTTGATTGATGATAGTCTACTATTGAGCTTTAAGGCAAGATTGTTAGACCTGGGAGGTATTCAGGTGGGGAATTCCTACGTGACTTGGAGGTAGCACTCCAAATGTTGGGAGCTACCATGCAACACACGTTTCCCTCGACTGTCGCGTATATGTGTCTCGGGTTGAGTTGAGGGGATCTATGAGGACAGGGTCATTTTGAATTGTACGTCCACCGGGATGGTGGCATAGTATCAAGCCTCCTAACCAAGTACTTCATAGTTAAAATGGTACCACATTGTGAAGTAGAGTCTAAGCTCATGCATAGCATTGCATTTTTTTGCGATTGTTTGGTTGTGATTAATATGTATTGGGTGCGATAATAATTTATGAGATGATTTGATGTTGTAGTGAAATGTATTAATTTTCCTTGATTTTGACTTTGACTTCATTATGTGATGTTTTCCTTGAATAATGTTTGTTTGATGATACGGTTTATTTATGATCAAATGCGTGTTCCTCTTACTTATATTATACTACTAACATGATTTCAAAACTCACCTCCTTCGTTGTTTGTGTTTGACTGGCTTGGCCCTGCGTTTGTGAAATCGCAGTTGCTACAGGTTAATGAATCTTGAAGTTGAAGTTTGGGAGGAACCCCATTCTGATAGGTGATACCAGGAATAAGGGTTGTAATTTATATTTGATTTATTTACTTGGAAACGAATTTTTGTATGAAAATCTTATAAGTACTAGTAAGTTTTTATAATTAAATCAAGTAATTATACTTAAATCAAGCTTATTGAGATTGCACTATTTTATAGGAGTAAAGAAGTTTAAAGTGTTCCTTTTGATTTTTGAGTAACGTGATATCCTAAATTACAAATAAATGTTTTTAATTTTCTTAGAAATAGATTTTTATTTATCCGCTGCAAATTTTATAGAAATATGATATAAATTATTATATATCATATTTTGGGCTTTAGGGTGTCACATTAGTGGTATCATAGCAGATCTGTCCAATCAGGCCGAGTGGGTTGAGTGTCGGTTCAATGTGAGTCAAATGTTAGTCGTGTCAATTGTGTTTTCTTGTGTATTAATTATTTTCACTATCATGGTTTTCTCCTGTTATATTATTGTGCTATGTGATGTATGCTCTTGTATAATTTTACATATTTTTTAAGTGACTAATTAACTATTTACTATCTTCTTACTCTAATTGTGTTGTGTTGTGGATTCTAAGTTCCTATTTAAGTGATTAAATGTAATAGGAAATTATTTCTTAAAATTTAAGTTAATTTGAATTGTTGACATGATTGAGTTAATTACCTTTTGATTGAATTTGTGTTTATAACTTTGATTTTTTTGCTCTTTTGTTATAGTGAATAGTTAGAAATAATTTTTTCTATTGATGGGCTATTATATGTTTGAAATTATGAATTTAATCGATATGATACTAGTTATCAATTGATAGACCTTGTCTTTAAGGTCGTTACATGATTATTAAGGTTTTGATCTTGCCAATGAAGTCAATTTAGAAAGTTAGCAGTGATTTTGAAATATTAGGAAATTCATATTAATAATAATAATAATAATTCTTGAATATTAGAGGTGGTAGAACTTAGAAGTTAAAAAAAAATACGTGATGGAGTTAGAGTTGAATTATTTTGTAAAGTAAAAAGTAACATTTGTTTGAATTACTCTTGATTATTTTAAAAAAATTAAATTGATTTGAATTTCTATTGTTTATAAAGTAACAATAATTCTATACTAAAGATTTTATTTACTACTTAAAATAGTTAAAAATTTACACCATATTTTACTATGTGTAATTTTTAAAAAAATCAAAAAGATTTGTTGTTATGTTGGTTTAGAGTGGCTGATGTGAATATTCAATAGCGAGTGTGTTCGGATATTTCATTTAGAATGATTGATTGACTGATTCTGATATTATAAACTCATTAGAATTTAACTTGATATTAGAGTTTTAGATTTTAAGAACTCAGTAGTGATTTATAATGGTACAAAAAAAAAGGGAGGGTCACATGATAAAATTTCTACTAATTGAGAAAGAGAAGGAAAAAAAAAGAAAAAAAAAAACAAAGTTTTAAAAAAATCTTCTCAATAGTGAAATTCTTTTTGAAAAATTATCTAAATTTTGGATTCTATAATTGATGTATTTTACAAGTAGATTTTTTTTTTGTTATATGAATTAACATAACAAAATGGTATGCATTAGATTGGTATGTGTAGAGTGCATCTTGTAGATTGATATGTGTAGAGTGCATCATGTAAATTGGTATGCGTATAGAAACTAAAATTTATTGTATCAATTATTTTTATTAATTATAAAATTGTAATTTTTATGTGAGACTCAATTTTTAAGATTAGAACAGAACTCCTAAATCTTTAAAATTGATGGTGTGTTATGTTTTGGACCAATTTTGTGGCTTGATAGCAACTGATGGATGTATCTATAAGCATGTTAAGTAGTTAGTGTGAGAGGAGGCTACTATTTTGTAGATTTATCAATTAGTGTAATTCATTATCATTATCGTATGTCTTATGTTTTGTGTCATGTGCACTACTTTAATGTATATAGATATACAATTTTATTTTTTTGTAAGTTTGATAAAATAAGAAAATAAATTGTTTGTGATAAATTTGTAGTTATTGGATAGGTATGAGAATATTCTACATCATGATGTCAATTATTGAATTAGTTATATGCATGTATATGATTATGTAAATATGAAATTGTTTGTGTTTCAAGTGTTCTAATTTTTGGGAATTAGTATATAGAGTTAAAGTAGTCGAGATCATTTAAAAGTGGAATAGTTCTATATTTCTTCAAACGAATTACTAATTATATATTGATGTTAGTGTCATTTCTTTTTGTGTAATAGGAGTTGTGGCGCCGCCTTCACACTCCTTAACCATGTTAAAGATACTTTTAATTATCCATGTTTGAATTTGAATGACTCCAATTATAGTTCGTTAAGTAGTTGACTACATGAGTAGTAGGGACTAGCTACCCCGATGACTCGTCGTCAATAAAAGAGACAACGATAAATCATTATTTTGTTAGAAGTACTTTTTAATTTTATATTTAAATAGTTAAAAAACATGTTCATTGTTTATATCAATTGAATGAATTTAATTATTAAATATATGTGATTGGGAAATAGTATCTCTATATTAGTTTTTTTTCTCTTTCTCCTTGATTATATATATAGAGTATGTTTTTATAGAGTAATTGATTCTAAATCTATTATAATGTTATTAAGTCGTTATCTTTGTCAGACCTAAGTTAAATTTGTTGAATGTTTGGCGATATGATTAGACTTTATTTTAAGGAGTAAAACTAGTAATATTTGGTTTGAAAGAAATAGTTGAAATTGACAACGTATTTGGAATGTATTTCATTTAACCAAACTAAATGAACTACAGTATTATTGACAAAATCTAAATGTATATTTTATATGTAAATTATAGTGAGTAACTCTATGGTATTTTATTTCATAATTGAATGATAAATGTCATAGGTATTTTATTTCATAATTGAATGATAAATGTCATAGGTATTTTATTTCATAATTGAATTATAAGTATTATGTGTGTTAATTGATTTCTTTTGTCATGTTAGTCTATCATTCTATGTTAGTTGATTTTTACATGATGTGCTTAATTGAAGATTGAATGTCTTAAATCTGTTTATAGACTAAGTTTGAATCTTGAGGGTGGTAAGTTAGATATTAGTTCACGCACCACAAATTTCGAGGACTTTAACAAGGGGAGAATTGTAACACCTTAAATTTTATAGTAAACTATTTTATTAGTTAAGTATGATTTTAAATATTTAATTTAATGTTAAAATTATTTTAGACTATATGATGATAAATTTTCTAACTAAGTTTTGTTATATAGGTGATTTCTATGATGTGCTAGTTTTATAAATACTAGATTACATGAGTGATATAAATAATAAATATTATATTTTATTATTTGATATTTATTTTTTTTTAAATAATATAATTTTTTTGTAATATATATTTTAAAGAAAAAGATTTTATGCGATTTAACGTATATATATGTGTACCCAATTAATGTAATACTTTTATGTGCGCTTGAGTTATGTTAAGTATGCACGTAGTTATATTTAAATTATTTATAACTACTTTCTATTTTTAGTTATTTTTTTTAAATAATATCTTGAGATAGAATTGATATTGTGTTTGATTTCGTTTATTTTTATATACTTGTTATGACATTGTGATTTTATATATATATTTATTATGATTTAGTAAATAATATAAAATATTAATGTTATATTTTTATTTTATAATTTTGAATATTTGCTAATATGCTGGTATTATTATAATGTGAGTATTTTGAGAAATAAGTGTAATTGTAGAGATTATTTTGAATGTGAGAGTTTCAATTATTAGTAATACGTTTTTTTATATTGATTATTTTAATTACTCTAATTTATAAAATATTAGTAATGTTTGGAAAACTGTGTTTGGTAGAATATTAAAAAAAAAAAAGAGATTAAATAATTATTAATTTTGTTCTAGCAAAATAAAAATAATAATAGTATAACAAAAACATAAATCAACGGACCAATGGATTTGACTCATGTGTGAACCCTAATTGTTAATAAAATAAAAGAAACAAAAAAGGGGAAGGACAGCCGTAAAAGCAAAGAGAAAACACAACAATAGCCTATCTTTTGACACCGGTGATTGATAACTGTTCCAGAAAACTTTCTCCATTTTTGACCGAATTTGAGTATGTTATTTCATTCATTTAACTAGTCAATTAAACATTAATTTCCAGATTTTTAACAACCCCAATTTCTCTCTAAAATATCTGACTTCTCCGTTAGTAGAATTCGTTATTTTTCACCGTTCTCCTTCACCGTAAGTCTGATTTGAGTGAAACCAACGCCAAAACGACCGTGTGAAAAGTGGCTATATAAACCACTAATTGGTTTTCTGGTTTATAATCGATTTAAGGACAAAAAGTCAATGAACAAAGGTTGTTTGCTTGTGGAATCGTATTTGTGTGTGAAAGCGTCAAAATAAGGTAAGAGGTGAGAGAGCGTTTGAATTCATGAGTATAATATAATGTAAGATGAATGGGAAAACTATATTTCCCAACGATTCATTCGAGGCTCGCTACGTACGGCAGTAGCCCTTTGAGTGATAAATTAATTAATGTGCAAATAAGAAAATTGTGAGATTAAAATGTGGAATAGAAATATTTATAAGGTGTTGATTGATTTAATTTCGTTAAATGTGTGATATTTTATATTATTGTGATATTTAACATTATTGTGATATTTGATATTATTGTGATATTTGATATGATTGTGATATTTGATTTCAAATGAATTTGGTGCATATGTATGATTAAATGAGTTTATGTGAATGCAGTGTATAATGTAAGTTTATTTGATGATGATGATGATGTGTGATTTATGATATAAATTGGTGAATATTTGGCTTGAAATATTAATAAAAAAAATTCGGATTTTGAGGTGAGTACTTTATGGTTGAAAACTCAAAGGATCTCGACAAACTGAATTTTTTTTTTAAGAAATTAGCATTTGTTTAATAGACACTAACAAGAACGCAAAAAGCGTATGTCGTTTCAAAATAAATGTGTTAAATATGTTAATGAATTGCTTCGATTATAATTATAGAAAAACATTAGTTTAAATTCTCACTAAAAATACTATAACATAATATCTTCGCTTAAATAAATAATAATATT
>NW_027333937.1:0-378 GCF_000331145.2 Cicer arietinum
GCACAAGATTGGTTAAAAACACTAATTGGACCAGAATAAGCCTAGGGAGGACGAAAATGACCTTGATGTTCATCCAATGAAACAAATGAACTTATTGGATTCACAAGATTGGTTAAAAATCCTAATTGGACAAGAATAAGCCTAGGGAGGACGAAAATGACCTAAAGGTTCATAAAATGACACAAATGAACTTATTGGATTCACAAAATTGGTTAAAAACACTAATTGGACAAGAATAAGCCTAGGGAGGACGAAAATGACCTAAATGTTCATCCAATGACACAAACACACTTATTGGATGCACAAGATTGGTTAAAAACCCTAATTGGACAAGAATAAGCATAGGGAGGACGAAAATGACCTAAATGTTCATCCAAT
>NW_027333937.1:20328-20574 GCF_000331145.2 Cicer arietinum
GAACTTATTGGATGCACAAGATAGGTTAAAAACCCTAATTGGAGAAGAATAAGCCTATGGAGGACGAAAAAGACCTAAATGTTCATCCAATTACACAACTGAACTTATTGGATGCACAAGATTGGTTAAAAACCCTAATTACACCAGAATAAGCCTAGGGACGACGAAAATGACATAAATGTCCATCCAATTACACAAATGAACTTATTGGATGCACAAGACTGGTTAAAAATCCTAATTGGACAA
>NW_027333938.1:0-1177 GCF_000331145.2 Cicer arietinum
GCTTATTCTTGTCCAATTAGGGTTTTTAACCAATCCTTTGCATCCAATAGGTGTGTTTGTGTCTTTGGAAGAACATTTAGGTCATTTTCGTCTTCCCTAGGTTATTCTTGTCCAATTATGGTTTTTAACCAATCTTTTGCATCCAATAGGTGTGTTTGTCTCATTGGATTAACATTTATGCCATTTTCGTCCTCCCTAGGTTTATTGTAGTCTAATTAGGGTTTTTAACCAATCTTGTGAATCCAATAGGTGGGGTTGTATCATTGGATGAACATTTAGGTTGTTTTCGTCCACCCTAGGATTATTATTGTCCAATTAGGGTTTTAACCAATCTTGTGCATCCAATAGGTGTGTTTGTGTCATGGGATGCACATTTAGTTCATTTTTGTCCTCCCTAGATTTATTCTTGTCCAATTAGGGTTTTTAACCAATCTTGTGCATCCAATAAGTTCATTTGTGTCATTGGATTAACATTTAGGTCATTTTCGTCCTCCCTAGGTTATTCTTGTCCAATTAGGGTTTTTAACCAATCTTTTGCATCCAATAGGTGTGTTTGTCTCATTGGATTAACATTTATGCCATTTTCGTCCTCCCTAGGTTTATTGTAGTCTAATTAGGGTTTTTAACCAATCTTGTGAATCCAATAGGTGGGGTTGTATCATTGGATGAACATTTAGGTTGTTTTTCGTCCACCCTAGGCTTATTATTGTCCAATAAGGGTTTTAACCAATCTTGTGCATCCAATAGGTGTGTTTGTGGCATGGGATGCACATTTAGTTCATTTTTATCCTCCCTAGATTTATTCTTGTCCAATTAGGGTTTTTAACCAATCTTGTGCATCCAATAAGTTCATTTGTGTCATTGGATTAACATTTAGGTCATTTTCGTCCTCCCTAGGTTCATTCTAGTCCATATGGGGTTTTTAACCAATCTTGTGCATCCAATAGGTGTGTTTGTGTCATTGGACGAACCTTTAGGTCATATTCGTCCTCCCTAGGCTTATTCTTGTCCAATTAGGGTTTTTAACCAATCTTGTGCATCCAATAAGTTCATTTGTGTCATTGGATTAACATTTAGGTCATTTTCGTCCTCCCTAGATTTATTTTAGTCCATATGGGGTTTTTAACCAATCTTGTGCATCCAATAGTTGTGTTTGTGTCATTGGATGAACATTTAG
>NW_027333939.1:0-4445 GCF_000331145.2 Cicer arietinum
TGCATCCAATAGGTGTGTTTGTGTCATTGGATGAACATTTAGGTCATTTTCATCCTCCCTTGTGTTATTCTTGTCCAGTTAGGGTTTTTAACCAATCTTGTGCATCCAAGAGATGTGTTTGTGTCATTGGATGAACATTTAGGTCATTTTCGTCCTTCCTTGGCTTATTCTTGTCCAATATGGGTTTTTAACCAATCTTGTGCATCCAATAAGTTCATTTGTGTCATTGGATGAACGTTTAGGTCATTTTCGTCCTCCCTATTTTTATTCTAGACCAATTAAGGTTTTTAACCAATCTTGTGCATCCAATAAGTTCATTTGTGTCATTGGATGAACGTTTAGGTCATTTTCGTCCTCCCTATTTTTATTCTAGACCAATTAAGGTTTTTAACCAATCTTGTGCATCCAATAAGTTCATTTGTGTCATTGGATGAACGTTTAGGTCATTTTCGTCCTCCCTATTTTTATTCTAGACCAATTAAGGTTTTTAGCCAATCTTGTGCATCCAATAGGGTTGTTTCTGTCCTTGGATGAACATTTAGGTCATTTTCGTCCTCCCTGGGCTTATTCTTGTCCAATTAGGGTTTTTAACCAATCTTGTGCATCCAATAGGTGTGTTTGTGTCATTGGATGAACATTTAGGTCATTTTCATCCTCCCTAGACTTATTCCTGTCCAACAAGGGTTTATAACAAATCTTGTGCATCCAATAGGTGTGTTTGTGTCATTAGATGAAGATTTAGGTCATTTTCGTCCTCCCTAGGCTTATTCTTGTCCAATTAGGATTTGAACAAATCTTGTGCATCCAATAGGTGTGTTTGTGTCATTAGATGAAGATTTAGGTCATTTTCGTCCTCCCTAGGCTTATTCTTGTCCAATTAGGATTTGAACAAATCTTGTGCATCCAATAGGTGTGCTTGTATCATTGGATAAACATTTAGGTCATTTATGTCCTCCCTTGGCTTATTCTTGTCCAATTATAATTTTTAACCAATCTTGTGCATCCAATAGGTGTGTTTGTGTCATTGGATGAACATTTAGGTCATTTGCATCCTCCCTAGAGTTATTCTTGTCCAATTAGGGTTTTTAACCAATCTTGTGCATCCAATAGATGTGTTTGTGTCATTGGATGAACATTTAGGTCATTTTCATCCTTCCTTGGCTTATTCTTGTCAAATAATGGTTGTTAACCAGTCTTGTGCTTCCAATAAGTTCATTTGTGTCATTCGATGAACATTAAGGTCATTTTCGTCCTCCTTAGGTTTATTCTAGTCCAATTAGGGTTTTTAATCAATCTTGTGCATCCAATAGATGTGTTTGTGTCATTGGATGAACATTTAGGTCATTTTCGTCCTTCCTTGGCTTATTCTTGTCCAATATGGGTTTTTAACCAATCTTGTGCATCCAATAAGTTCATTTGTGTCATTGGATGAACGTTTAGGTCATTTTCGTCCTCCCTATTTTTATTCTAGACCAATTAAGGTTTTTAACCAATCTTGTGCATCCAATAGGTGTGTTTGTGTCATTGGATGAACATTTAGGTCATTTTCGTCCTTCCTTGGCTTATTCTTGTCCAATATGGGTTTTTAACCAATCTTGTGCATCCAATAAGTTCATTTGTGTCATTGGATGAACGTTTAGGTCATTTTCGTCCTCCCTATTTTTATTCTAGACCAATTAAGGTTTTTAACCAATCTTGTGCATCCAATAGGTGTGTTTGTGTCATTGGATGAACATTTAGGTCATTTTCGTCCTTCCTTGGCTTATTCTTGTCCAATATGGGTTTTTAACCAATCTTGTGCATCCAATAAGTTCATTTGTGTCATTGGATGAACGTTTAGGTCATTTTCGTCCTCCCTATTTTTATTCTAGACCAATTAAGGTTTTTAACCAATCTTGTGCATCCAATAGGTGTGTTTGTGTCATTGGATGAACATTTAGGTCATTTTCGTCCTTCCTTGGCTTATTCTTGTCCAATATGGGTTTTTAACCAATCTTGTGCATCCAATAAGTTCATTTGTGTCATTGGATGAACGTTTAGGTCATTTTCGTCCTCCCTATTTTTATTCTAGACCAATTAAGGTTTTTAACCAATCTTGTGCATCCAATAGGTGTGTTTGTGTCATTGGATGAACATTTAGGTCATTTTCGTCCTTCCTTGGCTTATTCTTGTCCAATATGGGTTTTTAACCAATCTTGTGCATCCAATAAGTTCATTTGTGTCATTGGATGAACGTTTAGGTCATTTTCGTCCTCCCTATTTTTATTCTAGACCAATTAAGGTTTTTAACCAATCTTGTGCATCCAATAGGTGTGTTTGTGTCATTGGATGAACATTTAGGTCATTTTCGTCCTTCCTTGGCTTATTCTTGTCCAATATGGGTTTTTAACCAATCTTGTGCATCCAATAAGTTCATTTGTGTCATTGGATGAACGTTTAGGTCATTTTCGTCCTCCCTATTTTTATTCTAGACCAATTAAGGTTTTTAACCAATCTTGTGCATCCAATAGGTGTGTTTGTGTCATTGGATGAACATTTAGGTCATTTTCGTCCTTCCTTGGCTTATTCTTGTCCAATATGGGTTTTTAACCAATCTTGTGCATCCAATAAGTTCATTTGTGTCATTGGATGAACGTTTAGGTCATTTTCGTCCTCCCTATTTTTATTCTAGACCAATTAAGGTTTTTAACCAATCTTGTGCATCCAATAGGTGTGTTTGTGTCATTGGATGAACATTTAGGTCATTTTCGTCCTTCCTTGGCTTATTCTTGTCCAATATGGGTTTTTAACCAATCTTGTGCATCCAATAAGTTCATTTGTGTCATTGGATGAACGTTTAGGTCATTTTCGTCCTCCCTATTTTTATTCTAGACCAATTAAGGTTTTTAACCAATCTTGTGCATCCAATAGGTGTGTTTGTGTCATTGGATGAACATTTAGGTCATTTTCATCCTCCCTAGAGTTATTCTTGTCCAATTAGGGTTTTTAACCAATCTTGTGCATCCAATAGATGTGTTTGTGTCATTGGATGAACATTTAGGTCATTTTCGTCCTTCCTTGGCTTATTCTTGTCCAATATGGGTTTTTAACCAATCTTGTGCATCCAATAAGTTCATTTGTGTCATTGGATGAACGTTTAGGTCATTTTCGTCCTCCCTATTTTTATTCTAGACCAATTAAGGTTTTTAACCAATCTTGTGCATCCAATAGGTGTGTTTGTGTAATTTGATGAACATTAAGGTCATTTTCGTCCTCTCTAGGTTTATTCTAGTCCAATTAGGGTTTTTAACCAATCTTGTGCATCCAATAGATGTGTTTGTGTCATTGGATGAACGTTTAGGTCATTTTCGTCCTCTCAAGGTTTATTCTAGTCCAATTAGGGTTTTTAACCAATCTTGTGCATCCAATAGATGTGTTTGTGTCATTGGATGAACGTTTAGGTCATTTTCGTCCTCTCAAGGTTTATTCTAGTCCAATTAGGGTTTTTAACCAATCTTGTGCATCCAATAGATGTGTTTGTGTCATTGGATGAACGTTTAGGTCATTTTCGTCCTCTCAAGGTTTATTCTAGTCCAATTAGGGTTTTTAACCAATCTTGTGCATCCAATAGATGTGTTTGTGTCATTGGATGAACGTTTAGGTCATTTTCGTCCTCTCAAGGTTTATTCTAGTCCAATTAGGGTTTTTAACCAATCTTGTGCATCCAATAGATGTGTTTGTGTCATTGGATGAACGTTTAGGTCATTTTCGTCCTCTCAAGGTTTATTCTAGTCCAATTAGGGTTTTTAACCAATCTTGTGCATCCAATAAGTTCATTTGTGTCATTTGATGAACATTAAGGTCATTTTCGTCCTCCTTAGGTTTATTCTAGTCCAATTAAGGTTTTTATTCTAGTTCATTTGTTAACCAATCTTGTGCATCCAATAGATGTGTTTGTGTCATTGGATGAACATTTAGGTCATTTTCGTCCTTCCTTGGCTTATTCCTGTCCAATATGGGTTTTTAACCAATCTTGTGCATCCAATAAGTTCATTTGTGTCATTGGATGAACGTTTAGGTCATTTTCCTCCTCCCTATTTTTATTCTAGACCAATTAGGGTTTTCAATCAATCTTGTGCATCCAATAGGTGTGTTTGTGTCATTGGCTGACCATTTAGGTCATTTTCATCCTTCCTAAACTTATTCTTGTCCAACTAGGGTTTTTAACCAATCTTGTGAATCCAGTAGGTGTGTTTGTGTCTTTGGATGAACATTTAAGTCATTTTCGTCCTCCCTAGGCTTATTCTTGTCCATTTAGGGTTTTTAACCAATCTTTTGCATACAATAGGTGTGTTGTGTCATTGGATGAACATTTAGGTCATTTTCGTCCTACCTAGACTTATTCTTGTCCATCTAGGGTTTTTAACTAATCTTGTGCATGCAATAAGTTCATTTGTGTCATTGGA
>NW_027333939.1:4667-8039 GCF_000331145.2 Cicer arietinum
AGATGTGTTTGTGTCATTGGATGAACATTTAGGTCATTTTCATCCTTCCTTGGCTTATTCTTGTCAAATTAAGGTTGTTAACCAGTCTTGTGCATCCAATAAGTTCATTTGTGTCATTTGATGAACATTAAGGTCATTTTCGTCCTCCTTAGGTTTATTCTAGTCCAATTAGAGTTTTTAATCATTCTTGTGCATCCAATAGATGTGTTTGTGTCATTGGATGAACATTTAGGTCATTTTCGTCCTTCCTTGGCTTATTCTTGTCCAATAAGGGTTTTTAACCAATCTTGTGCATCCAATAGATGTGTTTGTGTCATTGGATGAACATTTAGGTCATTTTCGTCCTTCCTTGGCTTATTCTTGTCCAATAAGGGTTTTTAACCAATCTTGTGCATCCAATAGATGTGTTTGTGTCATTGGATGAACATTTAGGTCATTTTCGTCCTTCCTTGGCTTATTCTTGTCCAATAAGGGTTTTTAACCAATCTTGTGCATCCAATAGATGTGTTTGTGTCATTGGATGAACATTTAGGTCATTTTCGTCCTTCCTTGGCTTATTCTTGTCCAATAAGGGTTTTTAACCAATCTTGTGCATCCAATAAGTTCATTTGTCTCATTGGATGAACGTTTAGGTCATTTTCGCCATCCCTAGGTTTATTCTAGACCAACTAAGGTTTTTAACCAATATTCTGTATCCACTAGGTATGTTTGTGTCATTGGATGAACAATTAGGTCATTTTCATCCTTCCTTGGCTTATTCTTGTCCAATTAAGGTTTTTAACCAATCTTGTGCATCCAATAAGTTCATTTGTGTCATTTGATGAACATTAAGGTCATTTTCGTCCTCCCTAGGTTTATTCTAGTCCAATTATAGTTTTTAACAAATCTTGTGCATCCAATAGATGTGTTTTTGTTATTGGATGAACATTTAGGTCATTTTCGTCCTTCCCTGGCTTATTCTTGTCCAATATGGGTTTTTAACCAATCTTGTGCATCCAATAAGTTCATTTGTGTCATTGGATGAATGTTTAGGTCAATTTCGTCCTCCCTATTTTTATTCTACACCAATTAAGGTTTTTAACCAATCTTGTGCATCCAATAGGTGTGTTTCTTTTATTGGATGAACATTTCAGTCATTTTCGTCCTCCCTGGGCTTATTCTTGTCCAATTAGGGTTTTTAACCAATCTTGTGCATCCAATAGGTGTGTTTGTGTCATTGGATGATCATTTAGGTCATTTTCATCCTCCCTAGACTTATTCCTGTCCAACAAGGGTTTATAACAAATCTTCTGCATCCAATAGGTGTGTTTGTGTCATTAGATGAAGATTTAGGTCATTTCCGTCCTCCCTAGGCTTATTCTTGTCCAATTAGGATTTTGAACAAATCTTGTGCATCCAATAGGTGTGCTTGTATCATTGGATGAACATTTAGGTCGTTTATGTCCTCCCTTGGCTTATTCTTGTCCAATTAGAATTTTTAACCAATCTTGTGCATCCAATAGGTGTGTTTGTGTCATTGGATGAACATTTAGGTCATTTTCATCCTCCCTAGAGTTATTCTTGTCCAATTAGGGTTTTTAACCAATCTTGTGCATCCAATAGATGTGTTTGTGTCATTGGATGAACAATTAGGTCATTTTCATCCTTCCTTGGCTTATTCCTGTCCAATTAAGGTTTTTAACCAATCTTGTGCATCCAATAAGTTCATTTGTTTCATTTGATGAACATTAAGGTCATTTTCGGCCTCCCTAGGTTTATTCTAGTCCAATTAGGGTTTTTAACAAATCTTGTGCATCCAATAGATGTGTTTGTGTCATTGGATGAACATTTAGGTCATTTTCGTCCTTCCTTGGATTATTCTTGTCCAATATGGGTTTTTAACCAATCTTGTGCATCCAATAAGTTCATTAGTGTCATTGGATGAACGTTTAGGTCATTTTTGTCCTCCCTATTTTTATTCTAGACCAATTAAGGTTTTTAACGAATCTTGTGCATCCAATAGGTGTGTTTCTGTCATTGGATGAACATTTAGGTCATTTTCGTCCTCCCTAGGCTTATTCTTGTCCAATTAGGGTTTTTAACCAATTTTTTGCATCCAATAGGTGTGTTTGTGTCATTGGATGGACATTTAGATCACTTTCATCCTCCCTAGGCTTATTCTTGTCCAATTAGAGTTTTTAACAAACCTTGTGCATCCAATAAGTTCATTTGTGTCATTTGATGAACATTAAGGTCATTCTCGTCCTCCCTAGGTTTATTCTAGTCCCATTAGGGTTTTTAACAAATCTTGTGCATCCAATAGATGTGTTAGTGTCATTGGATGAACATTTAGGTCATTTTCGTCCATCCTTGGCTTATTCTTGTCCAATAAAGGGTTTTTAACCAATCTTGTGCATCCAATAAGTTCATTTGTGTCATTGGATGAACGTTTAGGTCGTTTTTGTCCTCCCTAGGTTTATTCTAGTCCAATTAGGGTTTTTAACAAATCTTGTGCATCCAATAGATGTGTTTGTGTCATTGGATGAACATTTAGGTCATTTTCGTCCTTCCTTGGCTTATTCTTGTCCAATATGGGTTTTTAACCAATCTTGTGCATCCAATAAGTTCATTTGTGTCATTGGATGAACGTTTAGGTCGTTTTTGTCCTCCCTAGGTTTATTCTAGACGAATTAAGGTTTTTAACCAATCTTGTGCATCCAATAGGTGTGTTTCTGTCATTGGATGAACATTTAGGTCATTTTCGTCCTCCCTAGGCTTATTCTTGTCCAATAAAGGGTTTTTAACCAATCTTGTGCATCCAATAGGTGTGTTTCTGTCATTGGATGAACATTTAGGTCATTTTCGTCCTCCCTAGACTTATTCCTGTCCAACTAGGGTTTTTAACCAATCTTGTACATCCGATAGGTGTGTTTGTGTCATTGTATGAACATTTAGGTCATTTTCGTCCTCCCTAGGCTTGTTCTTGTCCAATTAGGGTTTTTAACCAATCTTGTGCATCCAATAGGTGTGTTTCTGTCATTGGATGAACATTTAGGTCATTTTCGTCCTCCGTAGACTTATTCTTGTCCAATTAAGGTTTTTAACCAATCTTGTGCATCCAATAGGTGTGTTTCTGTCATTGGATGAACATTTAGGTCATTTTCGTCCTCCCTAGGCTTGTTCTTGTCCAATTAGGGTTTTTAACCAATCTTGTGCATCTAGTACATTCATTTGTGTCATTGGATGAATATTTAGGTCCTTTTCGTCCCCCCTAGGTTTATTCTAGTCCAATTAGGGTTTTTAACCAATCTTATGCATCAAATAGATTTGTTTCTGTCATTGGATGAACATTTAGGTCATTTTCGTCCTCCCTAGGCTTATTTTTGTCCAATT
>NW_027333940.1:0-1265 GCF_000331145.2 Cicer arietinum
AGGGTTGTCATTTGTATTTTACATATTAAATTTGAAATGACTTTTTTTATGAAAAACTTATAAGTACTAGTAATATTTTAGAAATAAAATAAGTAATTATACTTAAATCAAGCTTATTGAGATTGCACTATTTTATAGGAGAAAACAAGTTTAAAGTGTTCCGATTGTATTTTGAGAAATGTGATATTCTAAATAACCGACACAAGCTTCTTTTTCCTTTGGAAGAGTTTTTGTTTATCCGCTAGACATTTGATAGGAATATGATATAAATTAGTATATATTTTAATAAAGTTTAAAGTGTCACATTTCTAAACTATTTTAACTTTGATGTTTCATTTTTTCAAATATTTTAATATTTACAACTCAAATTTGATTTCAAATTGTTTTGCTAAAGGATCTTCTATCATATATTTTTACTTGGAAAGTTTGAAAATGTTATCTAATAAAAGACTGGTAATTTTTTTTTTTTATCTTAGAGAAGTATCTTTGGTTGTATATCAAATATGAGCACACAAACAATAACATATCGTGAGGTATTTTGATTTATACAAACATTAACATAACTCATGAAATACATCGTCTATTTTATTTTAACAGATTTCAAAAGGTGATAGAAAATATTAATATATTAATATCAGAGAAATTTTAGTATATGTCTAAATATGAGGCCAAAAATAATTAGTTCAAATAAATATTTTAACTTCAAATTTTTAAATCATTATTAGTTATCTTGAATAAATCTAGAAAAAGTGATAAAAAATAAATTACAATAAACATCATACCAAATATGATTACTTTTTAGCTTTCTTTGATGTGCATAGGTAACACCATCTTGCACAATGCATAAGTTTATTTTCCACCATTGAATCATTATGTCTTGTAATATCTCATTTGATCCAACCAATGGTCGATAAAAGTTTGCGTATGATGCAAAACTTTCAAACATAAAATTTGTTTCACTACAAGAAAACATTTGTATACCTACGGAAAATTAGCCGTCGACTCGACCGTTCTGGATGCCGCCTTGATGATCGCTCTCTCTCAAGGTAAGTTATCTTCCTTTATTATCGTGCTAAAATTTCATCGTGACCCACTTCGTCGTCCGATTCAGTAACTTTCGTCGTCGCCCTCACTGAATCGACTACTTTTCTATTATCTTTTCATTTTCTGAAATCGATTTTTTACTGAAATCGAGTCTTACGGAAAAAGCCCCAATTTGTATTGAAAACCCTAACCATTTTCACTGAATGGAGTCTTACTGAAAA
>NW_027333941.1:0-505 GCF_000331145.2 Cicer arietinum
GAAAATGACCAAAATGTTCATCCAATGACAGAAACACACCTATTGGATGCACAAGATTGGTTAAAAACCTTAATTGGACAAGAATAAAAATAGGGAGGAGGAAAATGACCTAAATGTTCATCCAATGACACAAATGAACTTATTGGATGCACAAGATTGATCAAAATCCCTAATGGGACAAGAATAAGCCAAGGGAGGACGAAAATGACCTAAATGTTCATCCAATTACACAAATGAACTTATTGGATGCACAAGATTGATCAAAATCCCTAATGGGACAAGAATAAGCCAAGGGAGGACGAAAATGACCTAAATGTTCGTCCAATGACACAAATGAATTTTTGGAATGCACATGATTGGTTAAAAACCCTAATTGGACAAGAATAAGCCAAGGGAGGACGAAAATGACCTAAATGTTCATCCAATGACACAAATGAACTTATGGGATGCACAAGATTGGTTAAAAACCCTAATTGGACAAGAATAAGCCTAGGGAGGATGAAAA
>NW_027333942.1:0-1626 GCF_000331145.2 Cicer arietinum
CAATAAGTTCATTTGTATCATTGGATTAACATTTTGGTCATTTTAGTTCTCCCTAGGCTTATTCATGTCTAATTAAGGTTTTTAACCAATCTTGTGCATCCAATAGGTGTGTTTGTGTCATTGGATGAACATCTAGGTCATTTTTGTCCTCCCTAGGCTTATTCTTGTCAAAATAGGTTTTTTAACCAATCATGTGCATCCTATAGGTGTGTTTGTGTCATTGGATGAACATTTAGGTCATTTTCGTCCTCCCTAGGCTTATTCTTGTCCAATTAGGGTTTTTAACCAATCTTATTCTTCCGATAAGTTCATTTGTGTCATGGGATTATCATTCAAGCTTTTTTCGTCCTCTATAGGCTTATTCTTGTCCAATTAGGGTTTTTGACCAATCTTGTGCATCCAAAAGGAGTGTTTGTTTCATTGGATGAACATTTAGGTCATTTTCGTCCTTCATAGACTTATTCTTGACCAACTAGGGTTTTTAACCAATCTTGTGCATCCAATAAGTTCATTTGTGTCATTGGATTAGCATTTAGGTGATTTTAGTTCTCCCTAGGCTTATTCTTGTCCAATTAAGGTTTTTAACCAATCTTGTGCAACCAATAAGTTCATTTGTGTCATTGGATGAACATTTAGGTCATTTTCGTCCGCCTTAGGTTTTATCTAGTCGATGTAGGGTTTTTAACCAATCTTGTGCATCCAATAGGTGTCTTTGTGTCATTGGATTAACATTTAGGTCCTTTTTGTCCTCCCTAGTCTTATTCTTGTCCAATTAGGGTTTTTAACCAATAAGTTAATTTGTGTCATTGGATTTACATTTAGGTCATTTTAGTCCTCCCAAAGTTTATTCTAGTCCAATTAGGGTTTTTAACTAATCTTGTGCTTCCAACAGGTGTGTATGTGTCATTGGTTGAACATTTAGGTCATTTGTGTCCTCCCTAGGCTTATTCTTGTCAAAATAGGTTTTTTAACCAATCATGGGCATCCAATAGGTGTGTTTGTGTCATTGGATGAACATTTAGTTCAATTTCGTCCTCCCTAAACTTATTCTTGTCCAACTACGGTTTTTAACCAATCTTGTGCATTGAATAGGTGTGTTTGTTTTATTGGATGAACATTTAGGTCATTTTCGTCCTTCCTAGACTTATTCTTGTCCAACTAGGGTTTTTAACCAATCTTGTTCATCCAATAGGTGTTTTAGAGTCATTGGATGAACATTTAGGTCATTTTCGTCCTCCCATGTCTTATTCATGTCCAATTAGGGTTTTTATACAATCTTGTGCATCCAATAAGTTCATTTGTATAATTGGATTAACATTTAGGTCATTTTGGTCATCCCTAGGTTTATTCTAGTCCAATTAGGGTTTTTAACCAATCTTGTGCATCCAATAGGTTTGTTTGTGTCATTGGATGAACATTTAGGTCATTTTTGTCCTCCATAGGCTTATTCTTGTCCAGTTAGGGTTTTTAACCAATCTTATGCAATAGATGTCTTTGTGTCATTTGATGAACATTTAGGTCATTTTTGTCCTCCCTAGTCTTATTCTTGTACAATTAGGGTTTTTAACCAATCTTGTGCATCCAATAAGTTCATTTGTATAATTGGATTAACATTTAGGTCATTTT
>NW_027333942.1:3660-9978 GCF_000331145.2 Cicer arietinum
CTTATTCTTGTCCAATTAAGGTTTTTAACCAATCTTGTGCATCCAATAGATGTGTTTGTGTCATTGGATGAACATCTAGGTCATTTTTGTCCTCCCTAGGCTTATTCTTGTCAAAATAGGTTTTTTAACCAATCATGTGCATCCTATAGATATGTTTGTGTCATTGGATGAACATTTAGGTCATTTTCGTCCTCCCTAAACTTATTCTTGTCCAACTAGGGTTTTTAACCAATCTTGTGCATTCAATAGGCGTGTTTGTGTTATTGGATGAACATTTAGGTCATTTTCGTCCTCCTTTGGCTTATTCTTGTCCAATTGGGGTTTTTAACCAATCTTATTCTTCCGATAAGTTCATTTGTGTCATGGGATTATCATTTAGGCCTTTTTCGTCCTCTATAGGTTTATTCTTGTCCAATTAGGGTTTTTAACCAATCTTGTGCATCCAATAAGTTCATTTGTGTCATTGGATGAACATTTAGGTCATTTTCGTCCGCCATAGGTTTATTCTAGTCGAAGTAGGGTTTTTAACCAATCTTGTGCATCCAATAAGTTCATTTGTGTCATTGGATGAACATTTAGGTCATTTTCGTCCGCCATAGGTTTATTCTAGTCGAAGTAGGGTTTTTAACCAATCTTGTGCATCCAATAAGTTCATTTGTGTCATTGGATGAACATTTAGGTCATTTTCGTCCGCCATAGGTTTATTCTAGTCGAAGTAGGGTTTTTAACCAATCTTGTGCATCCAATAAGTTCATTTGTGTCATTGGATGAACATTTAGGTCATTTTCGTCCGCCATAGGTTTATTCTAGTCGAAGTAGGGTTTTTAACCAATCTTGTGCATCCAATAGGTGTGTTTGTGTCATTTGATGAACATTTAGGTCATTTTTGTCCTCCCTAGGTTTATTCTTGTCCAATTAAGGTTTTCAACCAATCTTGTGCAACCAATAAATTCATTTGTTTGATTGGATGAACATTTAGGTCATTTTCGTCCGCCATAGGTTTATTCTAGTCGAAGTAGGGTTTTTAACCAATCTTGTGCATCCAATAGGTGTCTTTGTTTCATTGGTTGAACATTTTGGCCATTTTCGTCCTCCCTAGTTTTTTTCTTGTACAATTAGGGTTTTTAACCAATCTTGTGCATCCAATAAGTTCATTTGTATCATTGGATTAACATTTAGGTCATTTTCGTTCTCCCAAGGCTTATTCTTGTCCAATTAGGGTTTTTTAACCAATCTTGTGCAACCAATAAGTTCATTTGTGTCATTTGATGAACATTTAGGTCATTTTTGTCCTCCCTAGGCTTATTCTTGTCCAATTAGGGTTTTTTAACCAATCTTGTGCAACCAATAAGTTCATTTGTGTCATTTGATGAACATTTAGGTCATTTTTGTCCTCCCTAGGCTTATTCTTGTCCAATTAGGGTTTTTAACCAATCTTGTGTAACCAATAAGTTCATTTGTTTTATTGGATGAACATTTAGGTCATTTTCGGCCGCCTTAGGTTTATTCTAGTCAATGTAGGGTTTTTAACCAATCTTGTGCATCCAATAGGTGTCTTTGTGTCATTGGATTAGCATTTAGGTCCTTTTTGTCCTCCCTAGTCTTATTCTTGTCCAATAAGGGTTTTTAACCAATCTTGTGAATCCAATAAGTTTATTTGTGTCATTGGATTTGCATTTAGGTCATTTTTCTCCTTGCAAAGTTTATTCTAGTCCAAGTAGGGTTTTTAACCTATCTTGTGCATCCAACAGGTGTGTTTGTGTCATTGGATGAACATTTAGGTCATTTGTGTCCTCCCTAGGCTTATTCTTGTCAAAATAGGTTTTTTAACCAATCATGTGCATCCAATAGGTGTGTTTGTGTCATTGGATGAACATTTAGTTCATTTTCGTCCTCCCTAAACTTATTCTTGTCCAACTACGGTTTTTAACCAATCTTGTGCATTGAATAGGTGTGTTTGTGTCATTGGATGAACATTTAGGTCATTTTCGTCCTCCCTATGCTTATTCTTGTCCAATTAGGGTTTTTAACCAATCTTATTCTTCCAATAAGTTCATTTTTGTCATGGGATTAACATTTAGGTCTTTTTCGTCCCCCCTAGGCTTATTCTTGTCCAATTAGGGTTTTTAACCAATCTTTTGCATCCAAAAGGAGTGTTTGTTTTATTGGATGAACATTTAGGTCATATTCGTCCTTCCTAGGCTTACTCTTGTCAAGTTAGGGTTTTTAACCAATCTTATGCATCCAATAAATTCATTTGTTTCATTGGATGAACATTTAGGTCCTTTTCGTCTGCCCTAGGTTTATTCTAGTCCATGTAGCGTTTTTAAGCAATCTTGTGCATCCAATAGGTGTCTTTGTGTCATTGGATGAACATTTAGGTCATCCTAGTCTTATTCTTGTCCAATTAGGGTTTTTAAGCAATCTTGTGCATCCAATAGGTGTCTTTGTGTCATTGGATGAACATTTAGGTCCTTTTCGTCCTCCCTAGGCTTATTCTAGTCCAATTAGGGTTTTTAAGCAATCTTGTGCATCCAATAGGTGTCTTTGTGTCATTGGATGAACATTTAGGTCCTTTTCGTCCTCCCTAGGCTTATTCTAGTCCAATTAGGGTTTTTAAGCAATCTTGTGCATCCAATAGGTGTCTTTGTGTCATTGGATGAACATTTAGGTCCTTTTCGTCCTCCCTAGGCTTATTCTAGTCCAATTAGGGTTTTTAACCAATCTTGTGCATCCAATAGGTGTGTTTGTGTCATTGGATGAACATTTAGGTCCTTTTCGTCCTCCCTAGGCTTATTCTAGTCCAATTAGGGTTTTTAAGCAATCTTGTGCATCCAATAGGTGTGTTTGTGTCATTGGATGAACATTTAGGTTATTTTTGTCCTCCCTTGGCTTATTCATTTCAAAATAGGTTTTTTTACCAATCATGTGCATCCAGTAGGTGTGTTTGTGTCATTGGATGAACATTTAGGTCATTTTTGTCCTCCCTAGGCTTATTCTTGTCCAATTAGGGTTTTTAACCAATCTTGTGCATCCAATAGGTGTGTTTGTGTCATTGGATGAACATTTAGGTCATTTTTGTCCTCCCTAGGCTTATTCTAGTCCAATTAGGGTTTTTAACCAATCTTGTGCATCCAATAGGTGTGTTTGTGTCATTGGATGAACATTTAGGTCATTTTTGTCCTCCCTAGGCTTATTCTAGTCCAATTAGGGTTTTTAACCAATCTTGTGCATCCAATAGGTGTGTTTGTGTCATTGGATGAACATTTAGGTCATTTTTGTCCTCCCTAGGCTTATTCTAGTCCAATTAGGGTTTTTAACCAATCTTGTGCATCCAATAGGTGTGTTTGTGTCATTGGATGAACATTTAGGTCATTTTTGTCCTCCCTAGGCTTATTCTAGTCCAATTAGGGTTTTTAACCAATCTTGTGCATCCAATAGGTGTGTTTGTGTCATTGGATGAACATTTAGGTCATTTTTGTCCTCCCTAGGCTTATTCTAGTCCAATTAGGGTTTTTAACCAATCTTGTGCATCCAATAGGTGTGTTTGTGTCATTGGATGAACATTTAGGTCATTTTTGTCCTCCCTAGGCTTATTCTAGTCCAATTAGGGTTTTTAACCAATCTTGTGCATCCAATAGGTGTGTTTGTGTCATTGGATGAACATTTAGGTCATTTTTGTCCTCCCTAGGCTTATTCTAGTCCAATTAGGGTTTTTAACCAATCTTGTGCATCCAATAGGTGTGTTTGTGTCATTGGATGAACATTTAGGTCATTTTTGTCCTCCCTAGGCTTATTCTAGTCCAATTAGGGTTTTTAACCAATCTTGTGCATCCAATAGGTGTGTTTGTGTCATTGGATGAACATTTAGGTCATTTTTGTCCTCCCTAGGCTTATTCTAGTCCAATTAGGGTTTTTAACCAATCTTGTGCATCCAATAGGTGTGTTTGTGTCATTGGATGAACATTTAGGTCATTTTTGTCCTCCCTAGGCTTATTCTAGTCCAATTAGGGTTTTTAACCAATCTTGTGCATCCAATAGGTGTGTTTGTGTCATTGGATGAACATTTAGGTCATTTTTGTCCTCCCTAGGCTTATTCTAGTCCAATTAGGGTTTTTAACCAATCTTGTGCATCCAATAGGTGTGTTTGTGTCATTGGATGAACATTTAGGTCATTTTTGTCCTCCCTAGGCTTATTCTAGTCCAATTAGGGTTTTTAACCAATCTTGTGCATCCAATAGGTGTGTTTGTGTCATTGGATGAACATTTAGGTCATTTTTGTCCTCCCTAGGCTTATTCTAGTCCAATTAGGGTTTTTAACCAATCTTGTGCATCCAATAGGTGTGTTTGTGTCATTGGATGAACATTTAGGTCATTTTTGTCCTCCCTAGGCTTATTCTAGTCCAATTAGGGTTTTTAACCAATCTTGTGCATCCAATAGGTGTGTTTGTGTCATTGGATGAACATTTAGGTCATTTTTGTCCTCCCTAGGCTTATTCTAGTCCAATTAGGGTTTTTAACCAATCTTGTGCATCCAATAGGTGTGTTTGTGTCATTGGATGAACATTTAGGTCATTTTTGTCCTCCCTAGGCTTATTCTAGTCCAATTAGGGTTTTTAACCAATCTTGTGCATCCAATAGGTGTGTTTGTGTCATTGGATGAACATTTAGGTCATTTTTGTCCTCCCTAGGCTTATTCTAGTCCAATTAGGGTTTTTAACCAATCTTGTGCATCCAATAGGTGTGTTTGTGTCATTGGATGAACATTTAGGTCATTTTTGTCCTCCCTAGGCTTATTCTAGTCCAATTAGGGTTTTTAACCAATCTTGTGCATCCAATAGGTGTGTTTGTGTCATTGGATGAACATTTAGGTCATTTTTGTCCTCCCTAGGCTTATTCTAGTCCAATTAGGGTTTTTAACCAATCTTGTGCATCCAATAGGTGTGTTTGTGTCATTGGATGAACATTTAGGTCATTTTTGTCCTCCCTAGGCTTATTCTAGTCCAATTAGGGTTTTTAACCAATCTTGTGCATCCAATAGGTGTGTTTGTGTCATTGGATGAACATTTAGGTCATTTTTGTCCTCCCTAGGCTTATTCTAGTCCAATTAGGGTTTTTAACCAATCTTGTGCATCCAATAGGTGTGTTTGTGTCATTGGATGAACATTTAGGTCATTTTTGTCCTCCCTAGGCTTATTCTAGTCCAATTAGGGTTTTTAACCAATCTTGTGCATCCAATAGGTGTGTTTGTGTCATTGGATGAACATTTAGGTCATTTTTGTCCTCCCTAGGCTTATTCTAGTCCAATTAGGGTTTTTAACCAATCTTGTGCATCCAATAGGTGTGTTTGTGTCATTGGATGAACATTTAGGTCATTTTTGTCCTCCCTAGGCTTATTCTAGTCCAATTAGGGTTTTTAACCAATCTTGTGCATCCAATAGGTGTGTTTGTGTCATTGGATGAACATTTAGGTCATTTTTGTCCTCCCTAGGCTTATTCTAGTCCAATTAGGGTTTTTAACCAATCTTGTGCATCCAATAGGTGTGTTTGTGTCATTGGATGAACATTTAGGTCATTTTTGTCCTCCCTAGGCTTATTCTAGTCCAATTAGGGTTTTTAACCAATCTTGTGCATCCAATAGGTGTGTTTGTGTCATTGGATGAACATTTAGGTCATTTTTGTCCTCCCTAGGCTTATTCTAGTCCAATTAGGGTTTTTAACCAATCTTGTGCATCCAATAGGTGTGTTTGTGTCATTGGATGAACATTTAGGTCATTTTTGTCCTCCCTAGGCTTATTCTAGTCCAATTAGGGTTTTTAACCAATCTTGTGCATCCAATAGGTGTGTTTGTGTCATTGGATGAACATTTAGGTCATTTTTGTCCTCCCTAGGCTTATTCTAGTCCAATTAGGGTTTTTAACCAATCTTGTGCATCCAATAAGTTTATTTGTGTCATTGGATTTACATTTAGGTCATTTTTGTCCTCCCAAGGTTTATTCTAGTTCAATTAGGGTTTTAAAACAATCTTGTGCATCCGATAGGTGTGTTTGAGTTGTTGGATAAACATTTAGGTCATTTTTGTCCTCCCTAGGCTTATTCTAGTCCAATTAGGGTTTTTAACCAATCTTGTGCATCCAATAGGTGTGTTTGTGTCATTGGATGAACATTTAGGTTATTTTTGTCCTCCCTTGGCTTCTTCTTATCAAAATAGGTTTTTTAACCAATCATGTGCATCCAATAGGTGTGTTTGTGTCATTGGATGAACATTTAGGTCATTTTTGTCCTCCCTAGGCTTATTCTTCTCCAATTAGGGTTTTT
>NW_027333942.1:11003-11234 GCF_000331145.2 Cicer arietinum
AGTCTTATTCTTGTCCAATTAGGGTTTTTAACCAATCTTGTACATCCAATAGGTGTGTTTGTGTCATTGGATGAACATTTAGGTCATTTTTCTCCTCCCTAGGCTTATTCTTGTCCAGTTAGGGTTTTTAACCAATCTTATCCATCCAATATATTCATTTGTTTCATGGGATGAACATTTAGGTCATTTTCGTCTGCCCTAGGTTTATTCTAGTCCATGTAGGGTTTTGAA
>NW_027333943.1:0-8510 GCF_000331145.2 Cicer arietinum
TTCAAACACTAACCATCGTTTGGTATGAAACTACGGACGTTGGTCCATTTTTGTTGGGTGGCATGCAAATCGCCAGAAAAGTCCAGATGAAATCGAGGACCGGGAGACCCGTATAGCATTCTTCTCCAAAATTTATAGGTGTGTCTTCGAGTTCCGCGCCAGATTTTAGACACTAGCCATCATTTGGTTTGAAAATACTGATTTTGGTCCTTTTTTGTTGTGGGGTACGAAAATCGCCCGAAAAGTCCATATGAAATCGAGGACCAGAAGACTCTTGTTATTGCATTCTTCTCTTGAATTTATAACTGTGTCTCGGGTTCCGCGTATGATTTCAAACATTGGCCATCGTCGATGGGTACGAAAATCGCCTGAAAATTCCAGATGAAATCGGGGACTAAATGACCCTTATAAATTCTTCTTCTAAATTTATAAATGTGTTTCGGGTTCCGCGTCAGATTTCAAACACTAGCCATCGTTTGGTCCGAAACTACGAATTTTGGTCCATTTTTGTTGGGTGGTATGAAAATTGCACAAAATGTCCAGCTGAAATCGAGTACTGGGAGACCCTTATTGCATTCTTCTCCAAAATATATAACTATGTTTCGGGTTCTGCACCAGATCTCAAACACTAGCCATCGTCTGGTCTGAAAATTCCAATTTTGGCCTTTTTTGTCGAGGGGTACAAAAATCTCCCGAAAAGTCCAAATGAATTCAAGGACCAAGAGTCCCTTATATCATTCTTCTTCTAAATTTATAATTTTCTTTCGGGTTCCGCGTCAGATTTCAAACACTAGCAATCGTTTTGGTCGAAAATATGGATTTTGGTCCATTTTAGTCCGGTGGTACGAAAATCGCTCGAAAAGTCCTGATGAAATCGAGGACCGAGAGACCCTTATAGCATTCTTCCCTAAAATTTATAACTATGTTTCAGGTTCTGCGCCAGATTTAAAACACTTGCCATCATCTGGTCCAAAAATACAGATGTTGGTCCATTTTTGTCGAGGGGTACGAAAATCGTCTAAAAAGTCTAAATAAAATCGATGACCGCGAGACCATTATAGCATTCTTCCCCAAAATTTCTAAATTTGTATCGGGTTCCACGCCAGATTTCAAACACTAGCCATCGTCTTGTACGAAATACCCTGAAAATTCTAGATTAAATCGAGGACCAGGAGACTCTTATAGCATTCTTCCCCAAAATTTCTAAATTTGTATCGGGTTCCACGCCAGATTTCAAACACTAGCCATCGTCTTGTACGAAATACCCTGAAAATTCTAGATTAAATCGAGGACCAGGAGACTCTTATAGCATTCTTCTACTAAATATGTAAATGTGACTCGGGTTCCGCGTCAGATTTCAAACACTATTCATTCCTTGTTCGAAAATACGAATTATAGTCTTTTTTTTTCATCTGTACTAGAGACCCTTATAGCATTCTTCTCCAAAATTTATAAATGTGTTTCGGGTTCCGTGTCAGATTTCAAATACTAGCCATTGTCTTGTCCGAAAATACGGATTTTTGTCCATTTTGGTCGGGTGCTACGAAACTCGCTCGAAAAATCCAAATGAAATCGAGGACCAAGAGACCCTTATCGCATTCTTCTCCAAAATTTATAACTGATTTTCAGTCTATTTTAGTCAGGTAGTACAAAAGTCCCCCAAAAAGTCCATATGAAATCGAGGATCGGGCGACCCTTACAACATTTTTCTCCTAAATTTATAATAGAGTTTCGGGTTCACATCAGATTTCAAACACTAATAATCGTCTTGTTCGAAAAGATGGATTTCGGTCTATTTTAGTCGGGTGGTACGAAAATCGCTCGAAAAGGCTAGATGAAATCTAGGACCGGGAGACCCTTATATCATTCTTCTCCAAAAATTAAAACTATGTTATGGGTTACGCGTCAGATTTCAAACACTAGCGATAGCCTTTTTCGAAAATACGGATTTCGGTCCATTTTGGTTGGATCGTATGAAAATCGCCTGAAACGTCCAAATGAAATCAAGGACCGGGAGACCCTTATCGCATTCTTCTCCCAAATTTATAACTTTGTTTCGAGTTCTGAGCTAGATTACAAACACTAGCCAAAGTCTGGTCTGAAAATACTGATTTTAGTCCATTTTGGTCGAGGGTACAAAAATCTCTCGAAAGGTCCAAACGAAATAGAGGACCGAGAGACCCTTATAGCATTGTTCTCCAAAATTTAAAACTGTGTTTCGCGTTTCCCGCCAGATTTCAAACACTAGCCATCGTCTGGTCCGGAAAGACGAATTTCGGTCCATTTTTGTCGGGTGATACGAAAATCGCCCGAAAAGACCACATGAAATCGAGGTCTAGGAGACGCTTATAACATTCTTCTCCTAAATTTATAATTGAGTTTCGGGTTCCGCCTCAGATTTCAAACACTAGCAATTGTCTTGTTCGAAAATACTAATTTCGGTTCATTTTTGTCGGGTGGTACGAAAAACGCCCGAAAAGCTCAGATGAAATCGAGGACCAAGAGACCCTTATAGCATTCTTCTCCAAAATTTATTACTGGTTTTTAGGTTCATCGCCACATTTCAAACACTTGCCATCATCTGGTATGAAAATATAGATTTCGGTCCTTTTTGTCATGGGGTAAGAAAATCGACAGGAAAGTCCAAATGAAATCGAGGACCGAGAGACCCTTATAGCATTCTTCTCCTAAATTTATAACTGTGTTCCGAGTTCCGTGTCGGATTTCAAACAATAGCCATTGTTTTGTTCAAAAATAAGAATTTTGGTCCATTTTAGTCGGGTTGTACGAAAATAACCCAAAATATAAGATGAAATCGAGGACGAGGAGTCCCTTATAGCATTTTTCTCCTAAATATATAACAGTGTTTCGGATTCCAGGTCAGATTTCAAACACTAGCCATCTTCTGGTCGGAAAATATAAATTTCAATCCATTTTTAGTCTAATGGTATGAAAATCGCCCAAAAAGTCGAGATGAAACCGAGGACCGAGAGACCCTTATAGAATTCTTCTCCTAAATTTATAAATATGTTTTAGATTCCTTATAATACCACTAGTTTTGATACAAAAGTCATGATAATATCTTCACAACATCAGATTTTAAACACTAGCCATTGTCTTGTTCGATAATACAAATTTCTTTCCATTTTTGTCGAGTGGTACGAAAATCTCCTAAAAAGTCCACATGAAATCGAGGACCAGGAAACCCTTATAGCATTCATCCCTTAATTTATAACAGTATTTCAAGTTCCGCGTCAAATTTCAAACACAAGCCCTCTTCTGGTCCGGAAATACAGATTTCGGTTCATTTTTGTTGGGTGTTACGAAAATCGATCCAAAAGCCCGAATGAAATCGAGGACCGGGAAACCCTTATAGAATTCTGCTCCTTAATATATAACCGTGTTTTAGGTTCCGCGTAAGATTTTAAACACTAGCCACCGTTTGGTCCGAAAATACATATTTTCATCAATTTTTGTTGAGAGGTATGAAACTCGCCCCAAAAGTCCAGATGAAATCGAGGACCAAGAGACCCTTATAGCATTCTTCTCCTAAATTTCTAACTGTGTTTCGGGTTTCGCGTCAGATTCCAAACACTATTCATCGTCTTGTTTGAAAATTTGGATTTCGGTCCATTTTAGTCGGGTGGTACGAAAATCTCTCGAAAAGTCCAGATGAAATCGAGGACTGAGAGACCCTTATAACATTCTTCTTCTAAATTTATAATTGTGTATAGGGTTCTGCGTCAGATTTAAAACACTAGCAGTTGTCTTGTTAAAAAATACGGATTTCGGTCCATTTTAGTCGGGTGGTACGAAAATCTCTCGAAAAGTCCAGATGAAATCGAGGACTGAGAGACCCTTATAACATTCTTCTTCTAAATTTATAATTGTGTATAGGGTTCTGCGTCAGATTTAAAACACTAGCAGTTGTCTTGTTAAAAAATACGGATTTCGGTCCATTTTAGTCGGGTGGTACGAAAATCTCTCGAAAAGTCCAGATGAAATCGAGGACTGAGAGACCCTTATAACATTCTTCTTCTAAATTTATAATTGTGTATAGGGTTCTGCGTCAGATTTAAAACACTAGCAGTTGTCTTGTTAAAAAATACGGATTTCGGTCCATTTTAGTCGGGTGGTACGAAAATCTCTCGAAAAGTCCAGATGAAATCGAGGACTGAGAGACCCTTATAACATTCTTCTTCTAAATTTATAATTGTGTATAGGGTTCTGCGTCAGATTTAAAACACTAGCAGTTGTCTTGTTAAAAAATACGGATTTCGGTCCATTTTAGTCGGGTGGTACGAAAATCTCTCGAAAAGTCCAGATGAAATCGAGGACTGAGAGACCCTTATAACATTCTTCTTCTAAATTTATAATTGTGTATAGGGTTCTGCGTCAGATTTAAAACACTAGCAGTTGTCTTGTTAAAAAATACGGATTTCGGTCCATTTTAGTCGGGTGGTACGAAAATCTCTCGAAAAGTCCAGATGAAATCGAGGACTGAGAGACCCTTATAACATTCTTCTTCTAAATTTATAATTGTGTATAGGGTTCTGCGTCAGATTTAAAACACTAGCAGTTGTCTTGTTAAAAAATACGGATTTCGGTCCATTTTAGTCGGGTGGTACGAAAATCTCTCGAAAAGTCCAGATGAAATCGAGGACTGAGAGACCCTTATAACATTCTTCTTCTAAATTTATAATTGTGTATAGGGTTCTGCGTCAGATTTAAAACACTAGCAGTTGTCTTGTTAAAAAATACGGATTTCGGTCCATTTTAGTCGGGTGGTACGAAAATCTCTCGAAAAGTCCAGATGAAATCGAGGACCAAGAGACCCTTATAGCATTTTTCTCCTAAATATATAACAATGTTTCTCATTTCAGGTCAGATTTCAAACACTAGCCCAGTGTTTCGGGTTCTGCGTCAGGTATAGACCCTTATATCATTCTTCTCCTTAACATATAACAGTGTTTCGGGTTCTGCGTCAGATTTAAAACACTAGCAGTTGTCTTGTTAAAAAATACGGATTTCGGTCCATTTTTGTAGGGTTGTACAAAAATCGCTCGAAAAGCCCGGATGAAATCAAGGACCGAGAGACCCTTATAGCATTCTTCTTCTATATTTATAATTGTGTTTCGGTTTCCGTGTTAGAATTCAAACATTAGCCATCGTCTGGTTTGAAAATAAAGATTTTGGTCCATTTTTGTCGAGGGTACGAAACTCGCCAGAAACGTTCAGATGAAATCGATGACCGAGTGTCCCTTATAACATTCTTCTTCTAAATTTATAATTGTCTTTCAGTTTCCACGTCAAATTTCAAATACTAGCCATCATCTTAGTTGAAAATATGATTTTCGATCCATTTTAGTCAGGTGGTAAAAAAATCACTCAAAATGTCCAAATGAAATCGAGGACCATGAGACCCTTATAGCATTCTTCTCCTAAATTTATAACTGTGTTTCAGGTTCTACTACAGATTTCAAACACTATCGATCGTCTTGTTCAAAAATACGGATTTCAGTCCTTTTTTGTCGGGTTATACGAAAATCACCCGAATAGTCGAGATGAAATCGAGGACCGGGAGACCATTATAGAATTCTGCTCTTAAATATATAACAGTGTTTCGGGTTCCGCATCAGATTTCAAACACTAGCCATTGTATGGTGTGAAAATACAAATTTTGGTCCATTTGTGTAGAGGTATACGGAAATCGCTCGAATAGTCCTGATGAAATCGAGGACGAGAGACCCTTATAGCATTCTTCTTCTAAATTTGTAACTATGTTTCGGGTTCCGCATCAGTTTTCAAAAACTAGCCATCATTTTGTTCAAAAACACGGATATTGCGTCAGATTTCAACCACTTGCCATCGTCTAGTCCAAAAATACAGATTTTTTCCCATTTTTGTCGAATGTTACGAAACTCTCGAGAAAAGTCCAGATGAAATCGAGGACCGAGAGTCCCTTACAATATCTTGTTCAAAAGTACTAGTTTCGATCCATTTTAGTCGGGCGGTACGAAAATAACTCGAAATGTCCAGATGAAATCGAGGACTTGGAGACTCTTATAGCATTCCTCTCATCAATTTATAACTGTGTTTCGGGTTCCATGTCTGTTTTCAAACACTATCCATCTTCTTGTTCGAAAAACGGATTTGAGTCCATTTTTGTCAGATGTTACGAAAATCGCACGAAAAGTCCAGATGAAATCGAGGACTGAGAGACCCTTTTGAATTCTTCTCCTAAATATATACTAGTGTTTAAGGTTCCGCGTCATATGTCAAACACTAGCCATCGTCTGGTTTGAATATACAGATTTTGGTCCATTTTGTCGAGGGGTACGAAACTCGCCTCAAAAGTTCAAATTAAATCAAGGACCGAGAGTCCCTTAGAGCATTCTTCTTCTAAATTTATAACTGTGTTTTGGTTTTCGCGTCAGATTTCAAACCCTAGCCATCACCTTGTTCAAAAATATGGAGTTTGATCTATTTTAATCAGGTGGTTAAAAATCACCCGAAATGTCCAGATGAAACCGAGGACCAGGAGACTCTAATAGCATTCTTCTCCTAAATTTATAACTGAGTTTCGGGTTCCGTGTTAGTTTTCAAACACTATCCATCTTCTTGTTCGAAAAACGTATTTGGGTCCATTTTTGTCGGATGGTATGAAAATCCCCCGAAAAGTCCAGATGAAATCGAGGACCGAGAGACCCTTTTGGCATTCTTCTCCCAAATATATTCTAATGTTTAAGGTTTCGCATCGTATTTCAAACACTAGCCATCGTCTGGTTTGAAAATACAGTTTTTGATCCATTTTTGTCGAGGGGTACGAAACTCGCCTGAAAGGTTCAAATGAAAACAAGGACCGAGAGTCCCTTATAGCATTCTTCTTCTAAATTTATAACTGTGTTTCGGTTTCCGCGTCAGATTTCAAACCCTAGCGATGATTTTTTTCGAAAATATGGATTTCGATCCATTTTAATCAGGTGGTTAAAAATCGCCCGCAATGTCCATATGAAATCGATGACTAAGAGACTCTTATAGCATTTTTCACCTAAATTTATAACTGTTTTACGGGTTCCGCGTCAGACTTCAAACACTATCCATCGTCTTGTTGAAAATACAGAATTCGGTCCATTTTTGTCGGGTGGTACAAATATAGCCTGAATCGTCCTGATGAAATCGAGGACCAGGAGACCCTGATAGAATTCTTCTCCTAAATATATAAAAGTGTTTCGGAATCCGCATCAGACATCAAACACAAGCCATTGTCTGGTCCAAAAATACAGATTTTGATCCATTTTTGTAGAGGGATATGAAAATCGCCAAAAGTCCAGATGAAATTGAGGACCGAGAGACCCTCATAGCATTTTTCTTCTAAATTTGTAACTGTGTTTCGGGTTCCGCGTCAGATGTCAAACACTAGCCATCATTTTGTTCAAAAACACGGATATCGGTCCATTTTAGTCGAGTGGTACGAAAATCGTCTGGAATGTCCAAATGAAATAGAGGATCATGTGACTCTTATAGCATGCTTCTCCTAAATTTATATATGTGTTTAGGGTTTCGCGTGAGATTTCAAACCCTAGCCATCGTCTTGTTCGAAAATACGGATTTCAGTCCATTTTTGTCGTGCATTACGAAAATCGCCGAGACACCCTTATAGCATTCTTCTCCTAAATATATAACAATTATTCGGGTTCTGCGTCAGATTTCAAACACTAGCCATCGTCTATTCCAAATATACAGATTTTGGTCCTTTTTTGTCGAGGGGTACATAATTCGCCCGAAAAGTCAAGAAGATATCGAGGAACGACAGACCCTTATAGCATTCTTCTTATAATGGATAGTGTTTGAAATCTGATGCGGAACCTGAAACACAGATATAAATTTAGGAGAAGAATGCTATAAGAGTCTCTTGGTCCTCGATTTCATATGGACATTTCGGGCGATTTTTGTACCACTGGACTAAAATGGATCGATATCTGTATTTTTGGACCAGACGATTGCTAGTGCTTTAAATCTGATGCAGAACCCAAAACACTTTTGTATATTCAGGAGAAGAATGCTATAATGTTTTCTCAGTCCTCGATTTCATCTGGACTTTTCAGATGATTTTCGTACCAAGTGACAAAAATGGACGAAATTTGTATTTTGGGGCCAAATGGGGGCTATTGTTTGATATTTGATTCGGAAACCGAAACATAGTTATAAAGTTTGGAGAAGAATGCTATAAGGGTCTCCCGTCGTCGATTTCATCTAGAATTTTCGGGCGATTTTCGTACCACCTGACTAAAATATACCAAAATCCGTATTTTCGAACATGATGATAGCTATTGTTTGAAATCTGGCGCGAAAACCAAAACACAGTTATAAATTTTGAAGAAGAATGCTATAAGAGACTCTTAGTCCTCGATTTCATTTGGTCTTTTCGGGCGAGTTTTGTACCCCTCGAAAAAAGGGACCAAAATCTGTATTTTTCGACTAGACGATGGCTAGTGTTTGAAATCTGA
>NW_027333943.1:12052-12685 GCF_000331145.2 Cicer arietinum
GATACACTTGTAGCATTCTTCTAAAAAATTTATAACTGTGTTTCGAGTTTCGCGCTAGATTTCAAACACTAGCCAAAGTCAGGTCCGAAAATGCAGATTTTAGTCCATATTTATCGAGAGGTACGAAAATCTCTAGAAAAGTCCAAATTAAATCGAGGACCGAGAGATCCTTATAGCATTCTTCTCCAATATTTATAACTCTGTTTCGAGTTTCGCACTATATTTCAAACATTAACAATTGTCTTTTTCGAAAGTACGAATTACGGATCATATTAGTCGGGTGGTATGAAAATCGACCAAAAAGCCCAGATGAAATCGAGGACCGGGAAACCCTTATAGCATTTTCCTCCAAAATTTATTACTAGTTTGTAAGTTCCGGGCCATATTTCGAACACTTGCCATTGTCTAGTCCGAAAATACAGATTTCGATCCGTTTTTATCGAGGGGTTAGAAAATCGCCAGAAAAGTCCAGATGAAATCGAGGACCAAGAGACCCTTATAGAATTCTTCTCATAAATTTTTAATTGTGTTCCGAGTTCCGTGTCAGATTTTAATTTTCGGGTGATACAAAAATCGCCCGAAAAGTCCAGATTTGATCGAGGAACGTGAAACCCTTATAGCATGCTTCCCCTT
>NW_027333944.1:0-2301 GCF_000331145.2 Cicer arietinum
ACATCTCATGATCTTTCTTACCCTGTCTTGTACTGAATAAGCTTTGCCAAGGGAGCGCATTTCTTTCACTATAGTTGTGAACCTTGAATACATTTCATCGATTGTTTCTTCTTCATTCATTTCAAATAATTCGAACTTTCGGATACCAATGTCAATTCTTGTTTCCTTAACATGACTCGTTCCCTCATGGTGAGTTCGCAGTGTGTCCCATACCTTCTTGGCCGTATCACACTCATCTACTCTTTCACTTTCTTCCCTACTTAAGGCACATGATAAAAACAGTTGAGCTTTTGAGTTTAAGAGTACCTTGGATTTTTCATCTGCTGTCCAATCTGATTCTTTCTTTTCAGCTGATGTAGCATCGTTTTGATCTATTCTTGGTATAAAGTCTCCATCTGTGATGATTCTCCACATACCCGTATCTTGTGATTTTAGAAATAGCTGCATTTTGCCTTTCCAGAAGTAATAATCTGAGCCATCAAAGTATGGTGGTCTGTTTGAAGACCCTCCTTCAGCTATGTATTTAGCTTTTGACATTTTTCTTCCTGAATCTTTTGCTCTAACACTTTTTGGGTGTTTAAATTTTTAGAGACTGGCTCTGATGCCAATTGAAGTAGAAATATCAATTATAAGGAAGGGGGTTTGAATTATAATTGTCCCTTTTTAAAAATTTCTGTTTTTAAAATAAGATTTCAACCCAAGATTGATCTTTGCAGTAATGAAGATTGATCTTGGTTTTGTTAAATATCAATCTTGGTTTGCTTCAAAACAGTAAAACGATTTTATCAAAATATGATTTGTTTTAGCATAAAATAAACAAGGATAGAGATAGAGAGATTACACAGATATTTTATCCTGGTTCACCCAAACACGGGTTACGTCCAGTCCTCACAAGAGTGAGATTTCCACTATGTGCTCAAAGTAAAGATTGTTCTTGATGGTTACACTTTTATCACAGATCAATCTTTGATCTTTACACAATTCCTACCCTTCTATCTAGAAAGGATTTCTTCTTCCTACCTTACTGATTTTTGAAAGGTTTTGACAAGTTACCTTTCAAAACATAAAAGGATTTTTGCAATTTACTCAAGTTGTGACAAAACAACCTTGAGTTACAAAGTGATGGATTTGAGACTATTTAGAATCTTTTTTCCAGAACTGCTTCAAGATCAATCTGCGTTTTCCAGAACTGCTTCAAGATCAATCTGCGTTTTCCAGAACTGCTTCAAGATCAATCTGCGTTTTCCAGAACTGCTTCAAGATCAATCTGCGTTTTCCAGAACTGCTTCAAGATCAATCTGCGTTTTCCAGAACTGCTTCAAGATCAATCTGCGTTTTCCAGAACTGCTTCAAGATCAATCTGCGTTTTCCAGAACTGCTTCAAGATCAATCTGCGTTTTCCAGAACTGCTTCAAGATCAATCTGCGTTTTCCAGAACTGCTTCAAGATCAATCTGCGTTTTCCAGAACTGCTTCAAGATCAATCTGCGTTTTCCAGAACTGCTTCAAGATCAATCTGCGTTTTCCAGAACTGCTTCAAGATCAATCTGCGTTTTCCAGAACTGCTTCAAGATCAATCTGCGTTTTCCAGAACTGCTTCAAGATCAATCTGCGTTTTCCAGAACTGCTTCAAGATCAATCTGCGTTTTCCAGAACTGCTTCAAGATCAATCTGCGTTTTCCAGAACTGCTTCAAGATCAATCTGCGTTTTCCAGAACTGCTTCAAGATCAATCTGCGTTTTCCAGAACTGCTTCAAGATCAATCTGCGTTTTCCAGAACTGCTTCAAGATCAATCTGCGTTTTCCAGAACTGCTTCAAGATCAATCTGCGTTTTCCAGAACTGCTTCAAGATCAATCTGCGTTTTCCAGAACTGCTTCAAGATCAATCTGCGTTTTCCAGAACTGCTTCAAGATCAATCTGCGTTTTCCAGAACTGCTTCAAGATCAATCTGCGTTTTCCAGAACTGCTTCAAGATCAATCTGCGTTTTCCAGAACTGCTTCAAGATCAATCTGCGTTTTCCAGAACTGCTTCAAGATCAATCTGCGTTTTCCAGAACTGCTTCAAGATCAATCTGCGTTTTTCTGGAATTGCTTTCTTTGATTTGATTCCTATCTTGTTTTAACACACTCAAATGCACATGTTAAATATTAAAACATTTAGAATCATGATTAATAATCTTTAATTAATTTATTGTTTTATTATCATCAAAACGTCTATTTTAGATTTTGTCTTAACACATTTGTGTAATTGGATTAACATTTCGGATATTTTCGTCCTCCCTAGGCTTATTCTTGTGCAA
>NW_027333945.1:0-1160 GCF_000331145.2 Cicer arietinum
TATATATATATCCCTTTCGTTGACAACAAAACTTGTATTATTTGTTTTTTTAGTATTTCTTGCATAAGAATAATTATTGAAAATGAATCAACTACGTTTTTGTCTAGAATGCGGCAGATCTTTCTCAAGTGCTTTGGCCTTGGGTAGCCATAAAAAAGTTCACACCCAAACACCTACACGATGTGATTAATGTGGTGAAATATTTCCTTAAGCTCAAGCTTGTGCTGGCCATATGAATGGCCATATAAGAATAATATATCATCCAAAACAACGGTAAACAATATTTGTGACACTCTAAACCCCAAAAAAATTAATTTTATTTCCTTATCTTCTAAACAATGAAATTATTTCGTAACAAATAAATAAATATAAACTTTCAAACATTTTTTAATAAGGTAAAAAGTATCTCATAATCACGAATACGTTGAATAAATTCAAAGGTTCCGTCAAACTTAACAACTTGAAATCAAAATGTCAGACAACAAATTGTTTTTCGAAGTGCACATACTTATGTGTCAAATTAAGTGCAAATGTAGTCTCAACCTGATGTCACTATCAGAGTGGGAATTCCCAAAAAAAAAAAAAATACTCAAAATAACATCAAAACAATGCATAATAAGAAGGGTCTCCAAGACATGATGGCTTCCGCCTCTCCTCATATGGTACTAGTCATCACCTGCAACTTACAACTCGTCTGTGTCCATCTCAAACGCCAAACACAAACAACGAGGGGTGAGTATCGAAATTATGTAACAGTATAAAATACACGAGGAGAACACGCAAGCAATCAAATTATCACCACCTCAAAAACAGTCAAGTGTATAATATCAAAGGTTTATAAAATTCATTCACAATAAAATAATGACAAGGATGAAATGTTATGCATGTCCTATACTCTATACTTCATCATTTGGTACCATTCTACTATGAAGTACTTGGTTAGGAGGCCTGATACTAAATACTACAAGAGTGGACGGACAATTCATGAATGGTCAAGTCCTCATAGATCCTCTCAACTCAACCCGAGACACATATACGCGACAGTCGGGGTACTCTTGTGTTGCATGGTAGCTCCCGGTCTTAGGGAATAACCCACTAATCCACTTAGGAATTCCCCACTAGAGGTACCCCCAAGGTCTATCAGTCTTACCTTACAGTTC
>NW_027333945.1:1561-5498 GCF_000331145.2 Cicer arietinum
CAATTACAAATTAGTTACTTGCTCCAATAGGTAATTAATTAATTTATTAATAATACATTAATACATTGTAATATAATTCAAAAATATATTTAATACCGTTAAACACACATATTACTATATTCAAATTTTATTTAACAAGGTATGATAGAAAGAACTTAATATTATGTCTATATAATATATATAGTTTTGATTTATAAATAGATTTATATATATATATATATCACATGGACGCAAATAATAATAATTAATTATTACTTATTATTGACTATACTTAATTTTATAACATAATCAAAATAGATTAAACCTTTTAGGTGAAAGAATCAATTTGCCTCTCTGCCTTATTTTGATTTCACAGCAATTTGTATGAATCGTATGTTGCCTTATCAGAATAATTGCTTACTTCAGTGAGTTATCCTCCAACAAATCCCTTTAGAAATCAATTGCATCTAATGGCTTAGCTTCTAACTTATTTTCTGGAAGTTTGTATAACAAAAATTCTTATATAGCATAGTCTGTTAGTTGACAGAAACAAAGGCAAGGCTTCTGATGACTCTTCATCATATGCATATTTTCCCACTGTTTTAGTCTTATTTATCCTTAATCATCAGTTAAATTAAGAATTTATTTGATACATTTATTTGATTTTTGTTCTTTGAGTTAATAAAATGTTTTTTTGTTTTTATTTCGCTGATTAAGTAGGAATTTGTCGTAATTTTACATTGCGTTTTGTTTTAGTGCAATGCTGAATTTTGGTGAAAAATCAACATGATATATGTGGAGTACTTCAGCCATATCTGGAGTTCTAGATGTCCAATTAGTGTCACTCAGAGTGCTAATGAAAGCTACGATCCATATCTACAACTTTCATGAAGACACCGGGACCGAATTCAGACCCAAAAGATGAGACAAATGCAAAATACATCAGACAGCAGATGCTGTGCGCCTGGAGCGCGCCCTGCGCGCCTGGAGCGCATTTCTCGTGTTTCAGTTCTGTCAACGCGCGCCTGAAGTGCATTTCTCGTGTTTTATTTCTGTCAACGCGTGCCTGGAGCGCGCCCTGCGCGCCTGGGGCGCGTGACGCGCATCAGCAATCATAAAAACGCAAATTTTTACGGTTTATGCATCTTTTTGACTCTTGGGAACTTGGGAGACTTGTGCCCTAGCATAGAAACTCAAAGACGGCCGTTTCTAACGCCATTGAAGCAGTTTTATCAAGAATCATCCATGAATCATTCTTGTAATTCTTCTTTAATCCTTATCTTTTGTATCTCTGTCATGAGTAACTAAACCCTATTTGTTAGGGATGAGTGTAACCAGATGAAACCCTTATTTTTCTGATTTGATTTCTAGTTATATGAATGAGTTTATTGAATTATTTTTCTATCTCTGTGCTTAATGCTTTTTAATGTTTGATCAACATTAAAATTTTCTACGATTTGTATTTTGAAACGGAAGTGGACTTTACGAATGCTTGAGATAAGAAATTCATGAATTTGTAGTCTAGGGATAGATGCAGGTCATGAGACCAATTAAATTAGTTGCAAAGCAATAATTTACAAGAGAATTTCTATACGGTAATGCTTAATTCTAATCTTAAATCCACTAAGGAATTAGGGGTTACTTTGGAATTAAAGGTTCTGTCACTAAGACATTAGGGCAAAAATAATAAAGAGAATTCGATAATAATTCAATAAAGGAATTCAGTAACTAGGATCAAATTAGACACCAAGGTTGGATTCGAAGTGAAACTCATCCGTGACATTTTTCTCATTATAAAAGATCAATTTTATTATTGTTGTTAATTTCAAACATTATTTCAATCAACTTGGGAACCTTTTTGTTCAATTCTAGTAATCAAATATAATTCAATTGTAAAACGCAATTCTTGAGTTCGACACTCGGTACTACCGTTTTATTATTACTTGCAACGATTCAGTACACTTGCTGAAATGCTATCAAGTTTTTGGCGCCGTTGCCGGGGATTGCCATATCACTATTGAATTTAATTTATTTACTTAATTTTAATTTTTTGCTCTGCAATAAAATTTTTTATTTTATTTTTTTATGTTTTTTTTATTTATTTGTTGAACTTGCTAATGTCATGTCTAGTGGTTTGTCTCTTCTTTGTTTGAGATAACTATTCACTGTAAAACATGGAAGATTATAATGATGATATTCTACTACAATTATATGAAGATTGTGATGCTTGTCTTATATCTGGTATATGTCGCATGATTGTGTAACACCCCAAATTTTATAATAAATTATTTCATTTATCTAATAGGATTTTAAAAAAATTAAATGTTTATTTATTGCATGTGTTTATAATATGTCTCGATAAATAATTAGGATTAGTTTTCCTTTCATGTGTATTTGCTATAGTGTGTAAATTTCCCGTATGTTGACTTAACAAAATATTTAAATTATTGATATGGATATTAAGTATATTTATTTATTTTAATATTAATTTTAGATTGTTATTATTATTTTTGGGTGAAATATGTTATCATTATTACTAACTTGATATTTAATAGTTATTTATTTTATTTTAATGATAGTAGAGTTAATAGAAAAGTTTGAGTAATAATAATAATATAAAATATAAAAAGTGGCTGATACAATAGAAATAAGTGTAGTGGCTATTGTAAGCCATATCTTGTCCCCGCCGCCTAACACCAATAACCCTAGATACTTCAGTAAACCAAATGCACGCCGCTGGAAAAAAGAAAGGAAGAAGCAGACTTCGTCTCTTTCCTTTGGCCGCCGCCCTTGTAACCCAACCACTCGATACAATTCAATTCTTTTATCTTCCATTGTCGACGGATGAATGACCAATACCTTCCTTCTCCTTTCATTATCTTCATCAAAATCACTCTCCTTTATATATCACATGAAGGAGAAATCAAACTGTGACTTATTCTTTCCGGCATCAAGATTGCCGCAAAGCTTTTCTGGCCTCTATAGTGGTGCACTGAAACAATGACAAGCAATTTTGCATTCTCTGCGTCGAGAGCTTTGCCTTACATCTCTTTGTGTTGAAGTTTCATCAACATTCACGAAAATCTGATGGCGGCAGTGTTACGTGTTGTTGTTATCCGTAAGCACTGTTTCGAGTCATCCATGTCGGTAAGGTCCTTCGACCATTTTTTTTATTCATTCCATAATTCCAATTATGTTTCTGCGCTTAATATCATTTATTACATATTTGACATTTTTATCATCATCGCAAATTATCAGTTGCGATTTGGTTATTCTCTGGACCCGCTTTCAAACAATTTATTTCTGGATTGCTCCGACGCTGCTGAAATTAATGTCTTATCGTACGAGATCACCAAATGAGGTATGGGGTGAGAGAGAGTTTGAATTCATGAGTGTAAATTAAGTGAGATGAATGGGAAAACCGTATTTCCCACAATTCATTCGGGGCTCGCTATGTACGGCTGAAGCCCTTTGAGTAATAATTGACTAATGAGAAAACTTGAATTTGGTGAGGTTAAAATATGAGTTAGAAACTTTTATAGGGTGTTGTTTGATTTAAATTTTGAAGATTGTGTGGTAGTTGAATTATTGTAGAATTGTGTGTTTGACGTATTATGTGCTTTGTTTATATCTTCCAGGATATTGTCATATGATATAAAATATGATGAATTGTTATTAATTCAATATCAATTGAAGTAGTGTGTGTGAATAATTTAGTATTATCATCTGTGAGTGAAAATCATATATTGTTGGAGTTTGTGTATTGTGATGATAAATTTTGAATGTAATATATGACTATGAAAATATGTATTGATGATTACTTGTTGACTTATGATGTTACCACCTTGATGAATATCACGAAATGCATATTGCGTTTTATTGAATAGTGATGAATTCGACTTGTGCCAATGATGGTTCTCTTAATGGAGTGAGTAACCTAGGCCAACGAGGGGAGAAA
>NW_027333945.1:6196-7348 GCF_000331145.2 Cicer arietinum
ATTTTTGTAAATTTGATCGATCAATGATGTTATTTTCATCTTTTATTTGGATGTAGAAATTAATTGTCTCTAAGTTTAGAACGTGTTTTCATGTCAGAAAATTTTATTTAATAAACCTCAACTGTATTTGATATTAAAGGATTTTTAATTGAAAATTTTTATGCAAGTATTTTGTGTAAGCGTGAGTGTGACGTCCTGAACCTTATAGTTTAAAAGAAAATTTTTATACTCTATTTGGGAACCGCTGCGAATCTCTTCCAAAAATAGTGCATTTTACTTTTTATTTCAAATTGGGTTTAGGGTGTCACAGATTGAGGGGCAAATCTTGAGTTATAAATTTTTAAGATATCACCCTCAGATCCCTCTGATGAAGCCTCTTAGGTGTGACTTTTGCGGAGAAGCACATAAGAATGGAAATTGTGCTGATGACCTTGCCGAACTAGTAGAATATGAAGATTTTTTTTTTAAAGTCACAGAAAACAACGAGCGTTACATTAAAAAGATCTATTGGGAACAAATTCTACCTCCTAAAATTCTATCCAAAGAATCAAATGACAAAGACTTTCACATTACAGACGTTTTGGTTGAATTCATGAAGAATAACATGGTTTCAATTGAAAGATTTGAAACTCAATGTGAGAGGTTATTTGAACAAGTGGTTAAGTTTGAGAAGATTGAGGAGAAGTTGAAGATTGAAGATAATTTCATTGTTGTGGTAGAAGAAGATAAGCAAGAGGAAAAGATGAACGAGGAAAAGAAAAAAGAAGAGATTGATAAAGTTCGAGATTCAATCTATGCCTTGTTCATCAATGTCCAATATAAAAGGACATGGAAACAACATCTTTTATTTCTTAAGTTCATGGAATTTCTACCAAACAAAAAGAAAAAGAAGGATGATGTGTTCTTCCTGTCATATATGCCACCTTGACAGTAGTTGAGACGTCAAACTCAAGACACTAAACGAGCGCTTATTGGGAGGCAACCCAATTTTATATCCTTTGAACTGTATTTATTTATTGCATTTTAGATTTATTTTACTCCATTTAGTTCCAATTTTAGTCTCTAATTTCTAGTTCTCTTAGTTTTGATGTTTGGTATGAGCAAGGAATCAAAAAGATGCGTTAAGAAGCGATTGTATAGCTCCAAATGACA
>NW_027333945.1:9240-11322 GCF_000331145.2 Cicer arietinum
CTGTTTCTAACGCCATTGAAGCAGTTTTATCAAGAATCATCCATGAATCATTCTTGTAATTCTTCTTTAATCCTTATCTCTTGTATCTCTGTCATGAGTAACTAAACCCTATTTGTTAGGGATGAGTGTAACCAGATGAAACCCTTATTTTTCTGATTTGATTTCTAGTTATATGAATGAGTTTATTGAATTGTTTTTCTCATCTCTGTGCTTAATGCTTTTTATTGCTTGATCAACATTAAAATGTTCTACGATTTGTATTTTGAAACGGAAGTGGACTTTACGAATGCTTGAGATGAGAAATTCATGAATTTGTAGTCTAGGGATAGATGCAGGTTATGAGACCAATTAAATTAGTTGCAAAGCAATAATTTACAAGAGAATTTCTATACGGTAATGCTTAATTCTAATCTTAAATCCACTAAGGAATTAGGGGTTACTTTGGAATTAAAGGTTCTGTCACTAAGACATTAGGGCAAGAATAACAAAGAGAATTCGGTAATAATTCAATAAAGGAATTCAGTAACTAGGATCAAATTAGACACCAAGGTTGGATTCAAAGTGAAACTCATCCCTGACATTTTTCTCATTATAAAAGATCAATTTTATTATTGTTGTTAATTTCAAACATTATTTCAATCAACTTGGGAACCTTTTTGTTCAATTCTAGTAATCAAATATAATTCAATAGTAAAACGCAATCCTTGAGTTCGAAACTCGGTACTACCGTTTTATTATTACTTGCAATGATTCAGTACACTTGCTGAAATGCTATCAGCTTCTAAAATTCCAAATTAAAGACTCAAATCATGGCTATACAATTTATTTTGGGTTCGTGGTATTCAATTTCTTATCTTTCGTTTATATATATGTATTACTTATTATATTGTACTAAAAAAATCTGTATCATTATCAGAGCTAATTGATGGAATTAGTGAAACATACCTGATTGTGATTGGTACAAAAGGCACCTATCAGCAGGAGCGCTAATCCTCTTTTTTCTTTTTTTCTTTCACGCAAGCTATGTGCTAATCTCCTGTTCCTCTCTATATATATATACCTAGTATCAGTCTAGGTTATTACTATTATAATAATAATTACAATTATTATTATTATTATTATTATTATTATTATTATTATTATTATTATTATTATTATTATCTCATTCTATTAGAGCTAAAGGTAACAACTAGTGTAACAATACCAATTCACACCTTGTATTATTTTATTTATATATATATTTTATTTTATTTATTTTTGTAAGTTAAATATAGTTAATATAATGATTTAAATCCATTACTAAGGCAAAACACAGACACACCTAAAGAAATTAGAACACATATTAACACTCAAAAAAAAAATAGTATTGTATCATTATACTATTTAAAATAAGGTAATGAGAAATTGGGGTGTTACAATATCTGCAGTGCCTTTTAAATGTGTATATTAACCAAGCATATTTTCAACTTCTGAAGAATGTTTCGACCACATGGCTGTGTACCACTTATTTGAATACATTTTCTTCAAGATATAGGTGTAACAACCTGTTAATTATTAAAACTGTTAATTTAAAAATAAAATACCTAGTTTATACGTAAAAAAAACATTATTGTAATATTTGGACAAACGAAGGGCAATGGCGTAATTTTCACACTATCCCTCCAATATCTCTTTACCATTTTCCCAATCTTCAACCTCTCATTTTCCTTCATTTTTTAAATCAGTCAAACCCAAAAGCTTGACAAAGCTCCTTAAACCCTTTTTTAAACCTTGCATGTCTCAATTTGTAACTACTAACCGGTTTCAATCAAAGCAGCAGAGGATACTAACCAACAAACGAAGAAGAATCAAAGTGGCAATTCAGGCAAAAAGGGAGTTCAACTACCAAGAACATTGTCTTCTCCTTTATCACCAACGATGAGTTCTTTTTATTAAAGGATTTTTTTGTTGTTGTTGTTGTTATGATTAGGGATTTCATTTTCTGAAGTTGTTGAAAATAAGTTAGAACGTAGGCGGTTGTTTATGGTTGTGATGTTTGTGAATAAATTATGTATTAGGAAAAATTTAATTATATGTGTATCA
>NW_027333945.1:12005-13098 GCF_000331145.2 Cicer arietinum
TTATATATGAATAATAAGTGCATTTCATACAAAACATGTAAGTTTTGTACAATATCATTAATCAGAGCATGCATGGCCTTATTCACGATGGGACATTTAGGTTATTTCAGGCTTGGAATAACAGGTAAAGGAGAACAATCAGGACGCTGATCGGAGTTTGGCCAGACCACCTTTACCAATCAGGACTCAATTATGTTAGTGACCCACATTAAGATATTGGGCGACTTTTCCTTATTCCAAAGGAAAAGATTTGAGGTCATGCATATGTTTTTCACAACATATATATAGACATGTATAATTATTATTTTTCACTTTTTATACACTTTTATGAAAGATATTCCTTAAGATTGTTTTTCCCTTTTATTTTTAGAGCTCACTGAGATATTTTATCTCACCCCAATTATTATTATTATTATTTTTATTTAGCAGCTGGAGAAACATGAGACATGAAATTAGCATCAGAAGATCAGTTCCAAACACGTGGAATTAGAATTTAATATTTTGTTTTATGATGTAATCAATTAATCATAGCTGTTTTCAAGATATAATATTTTATGAATTTACTAAACAAGTTGTAAACTATATTTATGAATGTAGTTTTCAGTTATGATGGTGATTCTAATTTATTATTTATTGTTAATTACCTCTGTTTTATTAAAATGTATGAGCCAAATTATCATATTCTGGACAAATGATAATGGGTCTTACAATAGGGGAGAACAATTTATTATTGCATGCAAAAGTTATATTTAGTAATAATTATTTGATCAGTCTTTTTTCTCATATTTTACGATTTCATGTTATTATTAGGTATTTTAGGTTAGTTATTAGAATTAGTTTGTCAATTTTATATTCTAAGGTTTCATTATTACTATTGTTGGTGCATGCATGTACGGCTAAATTGTAGAAACTATTAATAAATTTTGTTATTATATTATTATGGATAAATTATTTTGTTATCTTTCTTTTTGTGCGTTACTCTCATGTTTGTTCGAATCTGCTACACAAAATTTCCTATTATGATGTTTTAAAAAATAAACGTCATACATTTAAGTATATGCTATTCCATATTAATATTCAAATTAACCCAACT
>NW_027333946.1:0-252 GCF_000331145.2 Cicer arietinum
TAAGTTCATTTGTGTCTTTGGATGAACATTTAGGCCATTTTCGTCCTCCCTAGGATTATTCTAATTCAATTATGGTTTTTAACCAATCTAGTGCATCCAATAGGTGTGTTTGTAACATTGGATGAACATTTAGGTCATATTCGTCCTCCTTAGGTTTATTCTTGTCCAATTAGGGTTTTTAACCAATCTTGTGCATCCAATAAGTTCATTTGTGTCAGTGGATGAACATTTAGGTCATTTTCGTCCTCCCTA
>NW_027333946.1:1315-2647 GCF_000331145.2 Cicer arietinum
CAATAGGTGTGTTTGTGTCATTGGATGAACATTTAGGTCATTTTGGTCCTACCTATACTTATTCTTGTCCAATTAGGGTTTTTAACCAATCTTGTGTCAGTGGATGAACATTTAGGTCATTTTCGTCCTTCCTAGGTTTATTATATTCCAATTATGGGTTTTAACCAATCTTGTGCATCCAATAGTTGTGTTTGTGCCATTGGATGAACATTTAGGTCGTTTTCGTCGTTCCTAGACTTATACTTATCCAATTTGGGTTTTTAACCAATCTTGTGCATCTAATAGGTGTGTTTGTGTCATTGGATAAACATTTAGGTCATTTCTATCCTCCCTTGGCTTATTCTTGTCCAATTAGGGTTTTTAACCAATCTTGTGCATCTAATAGGTGTGTTTGTGTCATTGGATGAACATTTAGGTCGTTTTCGTCCCCTTTTAGCTTATTCTTGTCCAATTATTTTATTTAACCAATCTTCTGCATCCAATACGTTCATTTGTGTCATTGGATAAACATTTAGGTCATTTCTATCCTCCCTTGGCTTATTCTTGTCCAATTAGGGTTTTTAACCAATCTTGTGCATCCAATAAATGTGTTTTTGTCTTTGGATGAACATTTAGGTCATTTTCGTCCTCCATTGGTTTATTCTTGTCTAATTAGGGTTTTTAACCAATCTTGTGCATCCAATAGGTGTGTTTGTGTCATTGGATGAACATTTAGGTCATTTTGGTCCTACCTAGACTTATTCTTGTCCAATTAGGGTTTTTAACCAATCTTGTGCATCCAATAAATGTGTTTTTGTCTTTGGATGAACATTTAGGTCATTTTCCTGCTCCCTAGGTTTATACTAGTCCAATTACGGTTTTTAACCAATCTTGTGATTCGAATAGTTGTGTTCGTGTCATTGGATAAACATTTAGGTCATTTTCATCCTCCCTAGGTTTATTCTTGTCCAACTTGGGTTTTTAACCAATCTTGTGCATCCAATAGGTGTGTTTGTGTCATTGGATGAACATTTAGGTCATTTTCGTCCTCCCTAGACTATTCTAATCCAATTTGGATTTTTAACCAATCTTGTGCATCCAATAGGTGTGTTTGTGTCATTGGATGAACATTTAGGTCATTTTCGTCATTCCTTGGCTTAATCTTGTCCAATTAGGGTTTTTAACCAATCTTGTGCATCCCATAGGTGTGTTTGTGTCATTGGATGAACATTTAGGTCATTTTCGTCCTCCCTAGGTTTATTCTTGTCCAACTTGGGTTTTTAACCAATCTTGTGCATCCAATAGGTGTGTTTGTGTCATTGGATGAACATTTAGGTCATTTTCGTCCTTCCT
>NW_027333946.1:3290-5155 GCF_000331145.2 Cicer arietinum
CAATTAGGGTTTTTAACCAATCTTGTGCATCCAATAAGTTCATTTGTGTCAGTGGATGAACATTTAGGTAATTTTCGTCCTCCCTAAGTTTATTCTGTTCCAATTACTGTTTTTAACCAATCTTGTGCATCCAATAGTTGTGTTTGTGCCATTGGATGAACATTTAGGCCGTTTTCGTCCCCTCTTGGCTGATTCTTGTCCAATTATTATATTTAACCAATCTTGTGCATCCAATAAGTTCATTTGTGTCATTGGATGAACATTTAGGTCATTTTCGTCCTCCCTTGGCTTATTCTAGTCCAATTAGTGTTTTTAACCAATCTTGTGCATCCAATAAGTTCATTTGTGTCATTGGATGAACATTTAGGTCATTTTCGTCCTCCCTTGGCTTATTCTAGTCCAATTAGTGTTTTTAACCAATCTTGTGCATCCAATAAGTTCATTTGTGTCATTGGATGAACATTTAGGTCATTTTCGTCCTCCCTTGGCTTATTCTAGTCCAATTAGTGTTTTTAACCAATCTTGTGCATCCAATAAGTTCATTTGTGTCTTTGGATGAACATTTAGGTCATTTTCCTGCTCCTTAGGTTTATTCTAGTCCAATTACGGTTTTTAGCCAATCTTGTAATTCCAATAGTTGTGTTTGTGTCATTGGATGAACATTTAGGTCATTTTCGTCCTCCATTGGTTTATTCTTGTCTAATTAGGGTTTTTAACCAATCTTGTGCATCCAATAGGTGTTTTTGTGTCATTGGATGAACATTTAGGTCATTTTCGTCCTCCATTGGTTTATTCTTGTCTAATTAGGGTTTTTAACCAATCTTGTGCATCCAATAGGTGTTTTTGTGTCATTGGATGAACATTTAGGTCATTTTCGTCCTCCATTGGTTTATTCTTGTCTAATTAGGGTTTTTAACCAATCTTGTGCATCCAATAGGTGTTTTTGTGTCATTGGATGAACATTTAGGTCATTTTCGTCCTCCATTGGTTTATTCTTGTCTAATTAGGGTTTTTAACCAATCTTGTGCATCCAATAAGTTCATTTGTGTCATTGGATGAACATTTAGGTCCTTTTCGTCCTCCCTAGGTTTATTCTAGTCCAATTAGGATTTTTAATCAATCTTGTGCATCCAATAGGTTCATTTGGGTCATTGGATGAACATTTAGGTCATTTTCGTCCTCCCTTGGCTTATTCTTGCCCATAAGGGTTTTTAACCAATCTTGTGCATCCAATAGGTTCATTTGTGTCATTGGATAAACATTTAGGTCATTTTCGTCGTCCCTTGGTTTATTCTAGTCCAATTACGGTTTTTAACCAATCTTGTGCATCCAATAGGAGTGTTTGTATCATTGGATGAACATTTAGGTCATTTTCGTCGTCCCTTGGTTTATTCTAGTCCAATTACGGTTTTTAACCAATCTTGTGCATCCAATAGGAGTGTTTGTATCATTGGATGAACATTTAGGTCATTTTCGTCGTCCCTTGGTTTATTCTAGTCCAATTACGGTTTTTAACCAATCTTGTGCATCCAATAGGAGTGTTTGTATCATTGGATGAACATTTAGGTCATTTTCGTCCTCCCTAGGCTTATTCTTGTCCAATTAGTGTTTTTAACTAATCTTGGGCATCCAATAAGTTCATTTGTGTCATTGGATGAACATTTAGGTCATTTTCGTCGTCCCTTGGTTTATTCTAGTCCAATTAGAGTTTTTAACCAATGTTGTGCATCCAATAGTATGTTTCTGTCATTGGATGAACATTTAGGTCATTTTCTTCCTCCATTGGTTTATTCTTGTCTAACTAGGGTTTTTAACGACTATTGTGCATCCAATAAGTTCATTTGTGTCATTGGATGAACATTTAG
>NW_027333947.1:0-7837 GCF_000331145.2 Cicer arietinum
TAGACCCTTAACCCTTAACCATAAACCCGAAACGCAAAACACTAAAACCTAAACCCTAAACCCGAACCCTAAAACCTAAACCTTAAACCCTAAACCCTAAACACTAAACCCTAAACCCTAAACCATAAACACTAAACCTTAAAACCTAAAACCTAAAACCAAAAACCAAAATCCTAAAACCAAACACCGAAGACCTAAATCCTAAAACCTAAAATCTAAATCAAGTGACAATTTTGCACTAATTGGTTGAACTACATTGATTAACAACTAAAATGGACAACAACAAAAAACATAACAAATTCCACAATGACCTAAAATTTTAATATATTGAATATTTTGCACTTATTAGACGAACTACACTATTTTAGAAACCAAATGGACTAGATTCCACCTTGTAAACAACAAAATAACCTAAAATCTATATTCATTGAGTATTATGCTTTTAATTTTATCATGAAATACATTGGTTAAAACAAAAATGAACGAGAATAGACCTAGAACCTTAAACCTTAATCTTAAACCCTAAATCCCAAACCCTAAAATGAATAATAACTAAAATGGAAAAAAAGAAACATATCAAAAACCAAAACGTCCAAAAATCTAAATCAAGTGACAATTTTGCACTAATAGGTTGAACTACATTGATTAACAACTAAAATGGACAACAACAAAAATTGACAGAAAGAAACATAACAACAACAAAAAAAATGACCTAAAATCAAAATCTAGTAACACTTATGCACTTATTCTAAACCCTAACCCCTAAACCCTAAACCCTAAACCCTAACCCCTAAACCCTAAACCCTAAACCCTAACCCCTAAACCCTAAACCCTAAACCCTAACCCCTAAACCCTAAACCCTAAACCCTAACCCCTAAACCCTAAACCCTAAACCCTAACCCCTAAACCCTAAACCCTAAACCCTAACCCCTAAACCCTAAACCCTAAACCCTAACCCCTAAACCCTAAACCCTAAACCCTAACCCCTAAACCCTAAACCCTAAACCCTAACCCCTAAACCCTAAACCCTAAACCCTAACCCCTAAACCCTAAACCCTAAACCCTAACCCCTAAACCCTAAACCCTAAACCCTAACCCCTAAACCCTAAACCCTAAACCCTAACCCCTAAACCCTAAACCCTAAACCCTAACCCCTAAACCCTAAACCCTAAACCCTAACCCCTAAACCCTAAACCCTAAACCCTAACCCCTAAACCCTAAACCCTAAACCCTAACCCCTAAACCCTAAACCCTAAACCCTAACCCCTAAACCCTAAACCCTAAACCCTAACCCCTAAACCCTAAACCCTAAACCCTAACCCCTAAACCCTAAACCCTAAACCCTATACCCTAAACCCTAAACCCTAAACCCTAAAACCTAAAACCAAAAACCAAAAACCAAAAACCAAAAACCAAAAACCAAAATCCTAAAACCAAACACTGAAGACCTAAATCCTAAAACCTAGACTCTAATCCCTAAACCTAAAAAAGGCGAAAATGACCTAAAATATTAATGCATTTTGACTTTTGTACTTATTGGACGAACAACAATGAATAACAAATAAATTGTACCAAAAGAAACATTTCAAAAACCAAAATAACCAAAATCTAAAACCAGTTAGATTGATGCACTAATTCGACAAACTACATTGATTAAGAAGAAATATGGTCTATAATAGACCTAGATCGTTAATCGTTAACCCTAAACCTTAAACCATAAACACTAAAATGAATAATAACTAAAACGAAAAAAAAAAAAAAACATATAAAAAACCAAAACGTCCTAAAATCTAAATCAAGTGACACTTTTGCACTAATATGTTAAACTACATTGATTAACAACTAAAATGGACAACAACAAAAATTGACAGAAAGAAACATAACAACAACAAAAAAAATGACCTAAAATCAAAATCTAGTAACACTTATGCACTTATTCGACGAACTACATTGATTCAGAAACAAAATGGACTACATATGACCTAGACCCTTAACCCTAAACCCTAAACACTAAACCCTAAAACTTAAAAACCTAAAACCTAAAACCTAAATCCTAATTCTTAAAGCTAGTAAAGACAAAAATGACCTAAAATATTAATGCATTTTAACTTATATTCTTATTGGATGAACTACAATGAAAAGACCTAGAATACACCTAGTAAATAACAAAATGACCTAATATCTATATCCATTGAGAATTTTGCTTTTATTACATGAACTACTTTGATTAAGAACCAAAATGGACTAGATATGACCTAGACCCTTAACCCTTAACCATAAACCCGAAACGCAAAACACTAAACCCAAACCCTAAACCCTAAACCCTAAACCTAAAACCTAAAACCTAAAACCTAAAACCTAAAACCTAAAACCTAAAACCTAAAACCTAAAACCTAAAACCTAAAACCTAAAACCTAAAACCTAAAACCTAAAACCTAAAACCTAAAACCTAAAACCTAAAACCTAAAACCTAAAACCTAAAACCTAAAACCTAAAACCTAAAACCTAAAACCTAAAACCTAAAACCTAAAACCTAAAACCTAAAACCTAAAACCTAAAACCTAAAACCTAAAACCTAAAACCTAAAACCTAAAACCTAAAACCTAAAACCTAAAACCTAAAACCTAAAACCTAAAACCTAAAACCTAAAACCTAAAACCTAAAACCTAAAACCTAAAACCTAAAACCTAAAACCTAAAACCTAAAACCTAAAACCTAAAACCTAAAACCTAAAACCTAAAACATAAAACCTAAAACCTAAAACCTAAAACCAAAAACCTAAAACCTAAAACCTAAAACCAAAAACCTAAAACCTAAAACCTAAAACCAAAAACCTAAAACCTAAAACCTAAAACCAAAAACCTAAAACCTAAAACCTAAAACCAAAAACCTAAAACCTAAAACCTAAAACCAAAAACCTAAAACCTAAAACCTAAAACCAAAAACCTAAAACCTAAAACCTAAAACCAAAAACCTAAAACCTAAAACCTAAAACATAAAACCTAAAACCTAAAACCTAAAACCAAAAACCAAAAACCTAAAACCTAAAACCTAAAACCAAAAACCAAAAACCTAAAACCTAAAACCTAAAACCAAAAACCAAAAACCTAAAACCTAAAACCTAAAACCTAAAACCTAAAACCTAAAACCTAAAACCTAAAACCTAAAACCTAAAACCTAAAACCTAAAACCTAAAACCTAAAACCTAAAACCTAAAACCTAAAACCTAAAACCTAAAACCTAAAACCTAAAACCTAAAACCTAAAACCAAAAACCAAAAACCTAAAACCTAAAACCTAAAACCAAAAACCAAAAACCTAAAACCTAAAACCTAAAACCAAAAACCAAAAACCTAAAACCTAAAACCTAAAACCAAAAACCAAAAACCTAAAACCTAAAACCTAAAACCAAAAACCAAAAACCTAAAACCTAAAACCTAAAACCAAAAACCAAAAACCTAAAACCTAAAACCTAAAACCAAAAACCAAAAACCTAAAACCTAAAACCTAAAACCAAAAACCAAAAACCTAAAACCTAAAACCTAAAACCAAAAACCAAAAACCTAAAACCTAAAACCTAAAACCAAAAACCAAAAACCTAAAACCTAAAACCTAAAACCAAAAACCAAAAACCTAAAACCTAAAACCTAAAACCAAAAACCAAAAACCTAAAACCTAAAACCTAAAACCTAAAACCTAAAACCTAAAACCTAAAACCTAAAACCTAAAACCTAAAACCTAAAACCTAAAACCTAAAACCTAAAACCTAAAACCTAAAACCTAAAACCTAAAACCAAAAACCAAAAACCAAAAACCTAAAACCTAAAACCTAAAACCAAAAACCAAAAACCAAAAACCTAAAACCTAAAACCTAAAACCAAAAACCAAAAACCAAAAACCTAAAACCTAAAACCTAAAACCTAAAACCTAAAACCTAAAACCTAAAACCTAAAACCTAAAACCTAAAACCTAAAACCTAAAACCTAAAACCTAAAACCTAAAACCTAAAACCTAAAACCTAAAACCTAAAACCTAAAACCTAAAACCTAAAACCTAAAACCTAAAACCTAAAACCTAAAACCTAAAACCTAAAACCTAAAACCTAAAACCTAAAACCTAAAACCTAAAACCTAAAACCTAAAACCTAAAACCTAAAACCTAAAACCTAAAACCTAAAACCTAAAACCTAAAACCTAAAACCTAAAACCTAAAACCTAAAACCTAAAACCTAAAACCTAAAACCTAAAACCTAAAACCTAAAACCTAAAACCTAAAACCTAAAACCTAAAACCTAAAACCTAAAACCTAAAACCTAAAACCTAAAACCTAAAACCTAAAACCTAAAACCTAAAACCAAAAACCAAAAACCAAAAACCTAAAACCTAAAACCTAAAACCAAAAACCAAAAACCAAAAACCTAAAACCTAAAACCTAAAACCTAAAACCTAAAACCTAAAACCTAAAACCTAAAACCTAAAACCTAAAACCTAAAACCTAAAACCTAAAACCTAAAACCTAAAACCTAAAACCTAAAACCTAAAACCTAAAACCTAAAACCTAAAACCTAAAACCTAAAACCAAAAACCAAAAACCAAAAACCTAAAACCTAAAACCTAAAACCTAAAACCTAAAACCTAAAACCTAAAACCTAAAACCTAAAACATAAAACCTAAAACCTAAAACCTAAAACCTAAAACCTAAAACCTAAAACCTAAAACCTAAAACCTAAAACCTAAAACCTAAAACCTAAAACCTAAAACCTAAAACCTAAAACCTAAAACCTAAAACCTAAAACCTAAAACCTAAAACCTAAAACCTAAAACCTAAAACCTAAAACCTAAAACCTAAAACCAAAAACCAAAAACCTAAAACCTAAAACCTAAAACCAAAAACCAAAAACCTAAAACCTAAAACCTAAAACCAAAAACCAAAAACCTAAAACCTAAAACCTAAAACCAAAAACCAAAAACCTAAAACCTAAAACCTAAAACCAAAAACCAAAAACCTAAAACCTAAAACCTAAAACCTAAAACCTAAAACCTAAAACCTAAAACCTAAAACCTAAAACCTAAAACCTAAAACCTAAAACCTAAAACCTAAAACCTAAAACCTAAAACCTAAAACCTAAAACCTAAAACCTAAAACCTAAAACCTAAAACCTAAAACCTAAAACCTAAAACCTAAAACCTAAAACCTAAAACCTAAAACCTAAAACCTAAAACCTAAAACCTAAAACCTAAAACCTAAAACCTAAAACCTAAAACCTAAAACCTAAAACCAAAAACCAAAAAACCTAAAACAAAAATCCTAAAACCAAACACCAAAGACCTAAATCCTAAAACCTAAAATCCAAATCAAGTGACAATTTTGCACTAATAGGTTGAACTAAATAGATTAACAACTAAAATGGACAACAACAAAAAACATAACAAATTCCACAATGACCTAAAATTTTAATGTATTGAATCTTTTGCACTTATTAGACGAACTACACTATTTTAGAAACAAAATGGACTAGATTCCACCTTGTAAACAACAAAATAACCTAAAATCTATATTTATTGAGAATTATGCTTTTAATTTTATCATGAAATACATTGGTTAAAACGAAAATGAACGAGAATAGACCTAGAACCTAGAACCTTAACCCTTAATCTCAAACCCTAAATCCCAAACCCTAAAATGGATAATAACTAAAACGGAAAAAAAGAAACATATCAAAAACCAAAACATCCAACAATCTAAATCAAGTGACACTTTTGCATTAATAGGTTGAACTACATTGATTAACAACTAAAATGGACAACAACAAAAATTGACAGAAAGAAACATAACAACAACAAAAAAATGACCTAAAATCAAAATCTAGTAACACTTATGCACTTATTTAACGAACTACATTGATTCAGAAACAAAATGGATTAGATATAACCTAGACCCTTAACCCTAAACCCTAAACCCTAAACCCTAAACTCTATACCCTAAACCCTATACCCTAAACCCTAAACCCTAAAACCAAAAACAAATACCAAAAACCAAAATCCTAAAACCAAACACTGAAGACCTAAATCCTAAAACCTAGACTCTAATCCCTAAACCTAAAAAAGGCCAAAATGACCTAAAATATTAATGCATTTTGACTTTTGTACTTTTTGGACGAACTACAATGAATAAGAAATAAATTGTACCTAAAGAAACATATCAAAAACCAAAATAACCAAAATCTAAAACCAGTTAGATTGATGCACTAATTCGACAAACTACATTGATTAAGAAGAAAAATGGTCTATAATAGACCTAGATCGTTAATCGTTAACCCTAAACCTTAAACCATTAACACTAAACCCTAATCGCTTAACCTAGGATATTAATGCATTGAGACTTTTCAACTTATTGGACGAACTACAATAAATAAGAACTAAAATGGACAAAAAGAAACATATCAAAAACCAAAATAACCAAAATCTAAAACCAGTTAGATTGATGCACTAATTCGACAAACTACATTGATTAAGAAGAAAAATGGTCTATAATAGACCTAGATCGTTAATCGTTAACCCTAAACCTTAAACCATTAACACTAAACCCTAATCGCTTAACCTAGGATATTAATGCATTGAGACTTTTCAACTTATTGGACGAACTACAATAAATAAGAACTAAAATGGACAAAAAGAAACATATCAAAAACCAAAATAACCTAAAATCTAAATCCTATGAGACTTATGCACTTATTCGATGAACTACATTTAATAAGAACCAAAATGAACTAGAAAAGACCTAGACCCTAGACCCTTAACCCTTAATCTTAAACCCTAAAATGAATAATAACTAAAACGGAAAAAAAAAGAAACATATAAAAACCCAAAATGTCCTAAAATCTAAATCAAGTGACACTTTTGCACTAATATGTTAAACTACATTGATTAACAAATAAAATGGACAACGACAAAAATTGACAGAAAGAAACATAACAACAACAAAAAAAATGACCTAAAATCAAAATCTAGTAACACTTATGCACTTATTCGACGAACTACATTGATTCAGAAAAAAATGGACTAGATATGACCTAGACCCTTAACCGTAAACCCTAAACCCTAAACCCTAAACCCTAAACACTAAACCCTAAAACCTAAAACCAAAATCCTAAAACCAAACACAGAAGACCTAAATCCTAAAACATAAAATCTAAATCAAGTGACAATTTTGCATTAATAGGTTGAACTACATTGATTAACAACTTAAATGGACAACAACAAAAAACATAACAAATTCCACAATGACCTATAAAAAATTCCAAAATGACCTAAAATTTTAATATATTGAATCTTTTGCACTTATTAGACGAACTACATTATTTTAGAAACAAAATGGACTAGATTCCACCTTGTAAACAACAAAATAACCTAAAATCTATATTCATTGAGAATTAAGCTTTTAATTTTATCATGAAATACATTGGTTAAAACCAAAATGAACGAGAATAGACCTAGAACCTAGAACCTTAAACCTTTATCTTAAACCCTAAATCCCAAACCCTAAAATGAATAATAACTAAAACTGAAAAAAAGAAACATATCTAAAACCAAAACGTCCAAAAATCTAAATCAAGTGACACTTTTGCATTAATAGGTTGAACTACATTGATTAACAACTAAAATGGACAACAACAAAAATTGACAGAAAGAAACATAACAACAACAAAAAAATGACCTAAAATCAAAATCTAGTAACACTTATGCACTTATTCGACGAACTACATTGATTCAGAAACAAAATGGACTAGATATAACCTAGACCCTAAACCCTAAACCCTAAACCGTAAACCCTAAACC
>NW_027333947.1:9299-9876 GCF_000331145.2 Cicer arietinum
CCTAAACCCTAAAACCTAAAACCAAAAATCAAAAACCAAAATCCTAAAACCAAACACTGAAGACCTAAATCCTAAAACCTAGACTCTAATCCCTAAACCTAAAATAGGCCAAAATGACCTAAAATATTAATGCATTTTGACTTTTGTACTTATTGGACGAACTACAATGAATAAGAAAGAAATTGTACCAAAAGAAACATATCAAAAACCAAAATAACTTAGTTTAATTACTTTTAAAAAAAAAAATATACCCTCGCTTTGAAAAACGGGGTGTTACAGTTAACCCTAAACCTTAAACCATAATCACTAAACCCTAATCCCTTAACCTAGGAAAGACGAAAATGACCTAGAATATTAATGCATTGAGACTTTTCAACTTATTGGACGAACTACAATAAATAAGAACTAAAATGGACAAAAACAAACATATAAAAAACTAGTCCCTAGAATAGACCTAGAATAGACCTACATTTAATAAGAACCAAAATGAACTAGAATAGACCTAGTCCCTAGACCCTAGACCCTTAACCCTTAATCTTAAACCCTAAAATGAATAATAACTAAAACGGAAAAAAAA
>NW_027333947.1:10410-11993 GCF_000331145.2 Cicer arietinum
GACAAACTACAAACTACATAACTAAAATTGACAGAAAGAAACATAACAAAAACAATAATGACCTAAAACTATGCACTTATTCCACGAACTACATTGATTAAGAAACAAAATGGACTAGATATGACCATAAACCTGAACCGCAAAACCCTAAAGCCTAAACCTTAAACCCTAAACCCTAAACCCTAAACCCTTAACCCTAAACCCTAAACCCTAAACCATAAACACTAAACCTTAAAACCTAAAACCTAAAACCTAAAACCAAAATCCTAAAACCAAACACCGAAGACCTAAATCCTAAAACCTAAAATCTAAATCAAGTGACAATTTTGCACTAATAGGTTGAACTACATTGATTAACAACTAAAATGGACAACAACAAAAAACATAACAAATTCCACAATGACCTATGACCTTAATATACGAACTACACTATTTTAGAAATTAAATGGACTAGATTCCACCTTGTAAACAACAAAATAACCTAAAATCTATATTCATTGAGAATTATGCTTTTAATTATATCGTGAAATACATTGGTTCACCTAAAATGTCCTAAAATCTAAATCAAGTGACACTTTTGCATTAGTAGGTTCACGTACATTGATTAAAAACTAAAATGGACAACAACAAAAAAAATTGACAGAAAGAAACATAATAACAACAAAAAATTACCTAAAATCAAAATCTAGTAACACTTATGCACTTATTCGACGAACTACATTGATTCAGAAACAAAATGGACTTGATATGACATAGACCCTTAACCCTTAACCATAAACCTGAACCCCAAAAACTAAAGCTTAAACCCTAAACCCTTAAACCCTAAACCCTAACCCTAAACCCTAAACCCTAAACCCTAAACACTAAACCCTAAACCCTAATCCCTAATTCCTAATCCCTAATCCCTAAACACTAAAACCTAAAACCTAAACCGTGATTCTTAAACGTAGTAAAGACCAAAATGACCAAAAATATTAATGCATTTTGACTTTTGTTCTTATTGGACGAACAATAATGAATAGACCTAGAATACACCTAGTAAATAACAAAATGACCAAAAATCTATATCCATTGAGAATTTTGGTTTTATTACATGAACTACAATGATTAAGAACCAAAGTGGACTAGATATGACGTAGACCCTTAACCCTTAACCATAAACCTGAAACGCAAAACACTAATCCCTAAACCCTAAACCCTAAACCCAAACCCTAAACCCTAAATCCTAAAACCTATACCCTAAACCCTAAACCTTAAACCCTAAACCTTAAACCCTAAACCTTAAACCCTAAACCCTAAAATCTAAATCAAGTGACACTTTTGCACTAATAGGTTGAACTACATTGATTAACAACTAAAATGGAGAACAACAAAAAACATAACAAATTCCACAATGACCTAAAATTTTAATATATTGAATCTTTTGCACTTATTAGACGAAATTCACTAGTTTAGAAACAAAATGGACTAGATTCCACCTAGTAAACAACAAAATGACCTAAAATCTATATCCATTGAGAATTATGCTTTTAATTATATCATGAAATTTATTGGTTAAAACCAAAATGGACTAGAATAGACCT
>NW_027333948.1:0-337 GCF_000331145.2 Cicer arietinum
TGAATGCAATAAGTTCATTTGTGTCATTGGATGAACATTTAGGTCATTTTCGTTCTCCCTAGGTGTATTCTAGTCCAATTAGCGTTGTTAACCAATCTTGTGCATGCAATAAGTTCATTTGTGTCATAGGAAGAAAATTTAGGTCATTTCCGTCCTCCCTAGGCTTATTCTTGTCCAATTATGGTTTTTAACCAATCTTGTGCATCCAATAGGTGTGTTTGTGTCATTGGATAAATATGTCATTTTCGTCCTCCCTAGACTTATTCTTGTCCAATTAGGGTTTTTAACCAATCTTGTGCATCCAATAAGTTCATTTGTGTCATTGGATTAACATTTA
>NW_027333949.1:0-2666 GCF_000331145.2 Cicer arietinum
GGACTAGAAGAAACGTAGGGAGGACGAAAATGACTTAAATGTTCATCCAATGACACAAACACAACTATTGGATGGACAAGATTTGTTTAAAACGCTAGTTGGACATGCATAAGTCTAGGGAGGACGAGAATGACCTAAATGTTCATCTAATGACACGAACACACCTATTGGATGCACAAGATGGGTTAAAAACCCTAATTGGACTAGAATAAACCTAAGGAGGACGCAAATGTCCTAAAGGTTCATCCAATGACACAAATGAACTTATTGGATGCACAAGATTTGTTAAAAACCCTAATTCGACAAGAATAAGCCTATGGAGGACGAAAATGACCTAAAAGTTCATCCAATAACACAAACACGCCTATTGGATTCACAAGATTGGTAAAAAACCCTAATTAGACTAGAAAAAAGATAGGGAGGACGAAAATGACCTAAAAGTTCATCCAATAACACAAACACGCCTATTGGATTCACAAGATTGGTAAAAAACCCTAATTAGACTAGAAAAAAGATAGGGAGGACGAAAATGACCTAAAAGTTCATCCAATAACACAAACACGCCTATTGGATTCACAAGATTGGTAAAAAACCCTAATTAGACTAGAAAAAAGATAGGGAGGACGAAAATGACCTAAAAGTTCATCCAATAACACAAACACACCTATTGGATTCACAAGATTGGTAAAAAACCCTAATTAGACTAGAAAAAAGATAGGGAGGACGAAAATGACGTTAATGTATATCCAATGACACAAATAAACTTATTGGAGGCACAAGATTGGTTAAAAACCCTAATTGGACAAGAATATGCCTAGGGAGGACGAAAATGACCTAAGTGAGAATCTCCTGTATCAAATGAACTTATGGATGCACAAGGTTGGTTAAAAACCCTATTGTACAAGAATAAGCCTAGGGATGACAAAAATGACCCAAATGTTCATCTGATTACACAAACACACCTATTGGATGCACAAGATTGGTTAAAAAGCATAATTGGACAAGTATAAGCCAAGGGAGAACGAAAATGATCTAAATGTGAATCCCATGACACAAATGAACTTATTGGACGCACAAGATTGGTTAAAAACCCTAATTGGACAAGAATAAGCCTAGGGAGGACGAAAATGACCTAAATGTTAATCCAATGACACGAACACACCTTTTGGATGCACAAGATTGGTTAAAAACCATAATTGGTCATGTAAAAATGTTTATGATTAATAAGCAAAGAAAAATAATTAAATAAAACAATATTATTCAATGAATTAATAATGAATGTTGTAAACTCTAATTTTGTTAAAATTATTCAACAGTATAAGCATTATTCTAAATAGGGGTGTTATATGTACACAAGAATTTCACACCATAGGTATGTCTGAATATTTTTTCTGTTGTCTAAATATTAGTTGCACGAGTGTAATTTGATCATTTATATATATATATATATATATATTAAAAATATTGGATTCACAAGATTGCTAAAAAACCCTAATTGGACTAGAAAAAACATAGGGAGGACGAAAATGACGTAAATGTTCATCCAATGACACAAATAAACTTATTGGATGCACAAGATTGGTTAAAAACCCTAGTTGGACAAGAATAAGCCTAGGGAGGACGAAAATAACCTAAATGTTCATCCAATGACACAAAAACACCTATTGGATGCACAAGATTTTTCAAAAACCCTAGTTGGACAAGCTTAAGTCAAGGGAGAACGAAAATGACCTAGGTGTGAATCCCATGACACAAATGAACTTATTGGACGCACAAGATTGGTTAAAAACCCTAGTTGGACAAGAATAAGCCTAGGGAGGACGAAAATGATCTAAATGTTATTCCAATGACACAAAAACAGCTATTGGATGCACAAGATTGGTCAAAAACCCTAATTGGACTAGAATAAACCTAGGGAGGACGAAAATAACCTAAATGTTCATCCAATGACACAAAAACACCTATTGGATGCACAAGATTTGTCAAAAACCCTAGTTGGACAAGCTTAAGTCTAGGGAGGACGAAAATTTCCTAAATGTTCATCCAATGACACAAACACACCTATTGGATGCACAAGATTTGTTAAAAACCCTAGTTGGACAAACATAAGCCTAGGGAGGACGAAAATGACATAAATGTTCATCCAATGACACAAATGAACTTATTGGACGCACAAGATTGGTTAAAAACCCTAATTGGACAAGAATAAGCCTAGGGAGGACGAAAATGACCTAAATGTTAATCCAATGACACAAACACACCTACCTATTGGATGCACAAGTTTGGTTAAAAACCCTAATTGGACTAGAAAAAACCTAGGGAGGACGAAAATGACCTTAATGTTCATCTAATGACACAAATAAACTTATTCGATGCAAAAGATTGGTTAAAAACCCTAATTGAACAAGAATAAACCTAGGGAGGGCGAAAATGACCTAAATGTTCATCCAATGACACAAAAACAGCTATTGGATGCACAAGATTTGTTAAAAACCCTACTTGGACTAGAATAAACCTATGGAAGAAGAAAATGACCTAAATGTTCATCCAATTACACAAACACACCTTTTGGATGCACAAGATTAGTTAAAAACCATAATTCCACAAGAATAAGCCAAGGGAGAACGAAAATGACCTAAATGTGAATCCCATGGCACAAATGAAGT
>NW_027333950.1:0-1077 GCF_000331145.2 Cicer arietinum
CATCCAATGACACAAACACACCTATTGGGTGAACAAGATTGGTTAAAAACCCTAATTGGACAATAATAAGCCTAGGGAAGATGAAAATGACATAAATGATCATCGAATGACACAAATGAACTTATTGGATGCACAAGATTGGTTAAAAACCCTAATTGGACAAGAATAAGCCTAGAGAGGACGAAAATGACCTAAATGTTCTTCCAATGACACAAACACACCTATTGGATGCACAAGATTGGTTAAAAACCCTAATTAAACAAGAATAAGCCTAGGGAGGTTCAAAATGACCTAAATGTTAATCCAATGACACAAATGAACTTATTGGATGCACAAGACTGGTTAAAAACCCTTATTGGACAAGAATAAGCCTAGGGAGGATGAAAATGACCTAAATGTTAATCCAATGAAAAAATGAACTTATCGGATGCACAATATTGGTTAAAAAACCTAATTGGACTAGAATAAGCCTAGGGAGGATGAAAATGACCTAAATGTTCATCCAATGACACAAACCCACCTACTGGATGCACAAGACTGCTTCAAAACCCTAATTGGAGAAGAATAAGCCTAGGGAGGATGAAAATTACCTAAATGCTAATCCAATAACACAAACAAACCTATTGGAAGCAGAGATTGGTTAAAAACACTAATTGGACAAGAATAGGGCTAGGGAGGATGAAAATGACCAAAAAGTTAATCCAATGACACAAACGAACTTATTAGATGCACAAGATTGGTTAAAAACCCTAATTGGACAAGAATAAGCCTAGGGAGGACGAAAATGACCTAAATGTTCATCGAATGAAACAAACAGACCTATTGGATGCACAAGTTTGGTTAAAAACCCGAGTTGGACTGGAATAAACCTAGGGAAGATGAAAATGAACTAAATGTTCATCCAATGACACAAATGAACTTATTGGATGCACAAGAAGATTGGTTAAAAACCGTAATTGGAAAAGAATAAGACTAGGGAGGATGAAAATGACCTAAATGTTAATCCAATGATATAAACACATCTATTGGATGCACAAGATTGGTTAAAGACCCTAATTGGACAAGAATAAGCCTAGG
>NW_027333951.1:0-1716 GCF_000331145.2 Cicer arietinum
AATCTTGTGCATCCAATAGGTGTGTTTGTGTCATTGGATTCACATTTAGGTCATTTTTGTCCTTCCTAGGCTTATTCAAGTCCTATTAGGGTTTTTAACCAGTCTTGTGCATCCAATAGGTGTGTTTGTGTCATTGGATTCACATTTAGGTCATTTTCTTCATCCCTAGGCTTATTCTACTCCAATTAAGGTTTTTAACCTATCTAGTGCATCCAATAGGTGTGTTTGTGTCATTGGATGAACATTTAGGTCATTTTCGTCCTCCCTAGGCTTATTCTTGACCAATTAGGGTTTTTAACCAATATTGTGCAACCAATAGGTGTGTTTGTGTGATTGGATAAACATTTAGGTCATTTTCGTTCTCCGTAGGTTTATTCTTGTCCAATTAGGGTTGTAATCTATATTGTGCATCCAATAGGTGTGTTTGGGTCATTTGATAAACATTTAGGTCATTTTTGTCCTCCTTAGGGTTAGTCTTGTCCAATTAGGGCATTTAACCAATCTTGTGCATCCAATCAGTTTGTTTGTGTCATTAAAATTAACATTTAGGTCATTTTCGTCCTCCTTAGGCTTATTGTTGTTCAATTAGGGTTTTTAACCAATCTGGATGAACATTTAGGTCTTTTTTGTCCTCGCTAGGCTTATTCTTGTCCAGTTAGAGTTTTTAACCAATATTTTGCATCCAATATGTGTGTTTATGTCATGGGATGAACATTTAGATCATTTTCGTCCTCCTTAGGCTTCTTCTTGTCCAATTAGGGTTTTTAACCAATATTGTGCATCCAATAGGTGTGTTTGTGTCATTGGATGAAAATTTAAGTCATTTTCATCCTCCCTAGGCTTATTCTTGTCCAATTAGGGTTTTTAATCAATCTTGTGCATCCAATAGGTGTGTTTGTGTCATTGGATGATCATTTAGGTCATTTTCGTCCTCCCTAGGCGTATTCTTGTCCAATTAGGGTTTTTAACCAATCTTGTGCATCAAATAAGTTCATTTGTGTCATTGGATGAACATTTAGGCCATTTTCGTCATCCATAGGCTTATTCTTGTCCAATTAGGGTTTTTAGCCAATCTTGTGCATCCAATAGGTGTGTTTGTGTCATTGGATGACCATTTAAGTCATTTTCGTCCTCCCTAGGCTTATTCTTGTCCAATTAGGGTTATTAAACTATCTTGTGCATCCAATAGGTTTGCTTGTGTCATTGGATTAACATTTAGGTCATTTTCGTCCTCCCTAGACTTATTCTTGTCCAATTAGGGTTATTGATCAATCTTGTGCATCCAATAGGTGTGTTTGTGTCATTGAATGATCATTTAGGTCATTTTCGTCATGCCTAGGCTTACTCTTGTTCAATTAAGGTTTCTAATCAATCTTGTGCATCCAATAGGCGTGTTTGGGTCATTGGATGAATATTTAGGTCATTTTCGTCCAACCTAGGCTTATTTTTGTCCAATTAGGGTTTTTAACCAATCTTGTGCATCCAATACGTTCATTTGTGTCATTGGATAAACATTTAGGTCATTTCGTCCTCCCTATTCTTATTCTTGTCCAATTAGGGTTTTTAACCAATCTTGTGCATCCAATAGGTGTGTTTGTGTCATTGGATTCACATTTAGGTCATTTTTGTCCTTCCTAGGCTTATTCAAGTCCTATTAGGGTTTTAATCAATATTGTGCATCCAATAGGTGTGTTTGGGTCATTTGATAAACATTTA
>NW_027333952.1:0-823 GCF_000331145.2 Cicer arietinum
AAGATTGGTTAAAAACCCTAATTGGACAAGAATAAGCCTAGGGAGGACGAAAATGACCTAAATGTTAATCCAATGACACAAATGAACATATTGGATGCACAAAATTGGTTAAAAAGCCTAATTGGAAAAGAATAAGCCTAGGGAGGACGAAAATGAACTAAATGTTCATCCAACGACACAAATGAACTTATTGCATGGAGAAGATTGGTTAAAAACCCTAATTGGACAAGTATAAGCCTAGGGAGGATGAAAGTAACCTAAATGTTAATCCAATGACACAAATGAACTTATTGCATGCACAAGATTGGTTAAAAACACTAATTGGACAAGAATAAGTATAGGGAGGACGAAAATGACCTAAATGTCCATCCAATGACACAAACACACCTTTTGGATGCACAAGATTGGTACAAAGCCCTAATTGGACTGGAATAAACCTAAGGAGGACCAAAATGACCTAAATGTTAATCCAATGACACAAATGAACATATTGGATGCACAAGACTGGTTAAAAACCCTAATTGGACCAGAATAAGCCTAGGGAGGACTAAAATGACCTAAATGTTCATCCAATGACACAAACACACCTATTGGATGCACAAGATTGGTTAAAAAACCAAATTGGACTAGAATAAACCTAAGGAGGACGAAAATGACCTAAATGTTAATCCATCGACACAAATGAACATATTGGATGCACAAGATTGGTTAAAAACCCTAATTGGACAAGAATCAGCCTAGGGAGGACGAAAATGACCTAAATGTTCATCCAATGACACAAATGAACTTATTGCATGCACAAGATTGGTTAAAAACCTTAATT
>NW_027333952.1:1142-1381 GCF_000331145.2 Cicer arietinum
GAAAATGACCTAAGTGTTCATCCAATGATACAAATGAACTTATTGCATGCACAAGATTGGTTAAAAACCCTAATTGGACAAGAATAAGCCTAGGGAGGAGGAAAATGACGTAAATGTTCATCCAATGACACAAATGAACTTATTGTATGCCCAAGATTTGTTAAAAATCTAAATTAGACAAGAATAAGTCTAGGGAGGACAAAAATGACCTAAATGTTCATCCAATGAAACAAACACAC
>NW_027333953.1:0-2775 GCF_000331145.2 Cicer arietinum
TCGCCGCCGGATGAAATTCATCCTCGCTCGCTGCACCATATTATTCACTTTCAATCGTTAGTGAACTTTGTGTCGCGACAAATCCGACAACGTACGAGCAAATCATTTAACAGATTATTTCACCGTCGTGTCCATCTGTCTCGTTCACATACCGCCACGTTACGTTTTATTTTTTATTTTTTTTTCTTTACTTTAAAACAGACAAATATTATTATTATTATATTTATCATCATTATTATTATTACATTATTATTTTTAATTTTTAATACATATATAAATAAAAAATAATAATAAAATCGGTCAACACACAAATATTTTCTAACTAAGAACTACGTGTGTTTTGATTTCCCTATTGCACATGGAGATACGTAGGAGCTATGTCTTACCCTTGTCAAACCAAATTAATAAAACAAATATTTTTTTTCTTCTTTCATTAATGTAAATAATTTAATTTTTTATTATTCTTTTTGGGGTAAAAATAAATAAATAGTTTGTATATAATTAATTATAGGGTAACCGTTTTAACGGATGTTGTAGGGCGATAATACTTCCCTACTCGTAATCGACTCCCGAATCCAAATTTTCGATTAAAAAATATTTTTTTTAGGTTTTATCCAATTTTTCCTTTAATAAAAATAAAATTGGTGGCGACTCTTTTTTTTTCGTAGACAAACCGGACGCGACATAATGCTATAAGGGTCTCCCGATCCTCGATATCATCTGGACTTTTCGGGCAATTTTCATACCACTCGACTAAAATGGACCGAAATCCGTATTTTCGAACAAGACGATGGCTAGTGTTTGAAATCTGACGCGGGACCCGGAACGTAGTTGTAAATTTAGGGAAAAATGCCATAAGTCTTCTGGTCCTCGATTTCATCTGGATATTTTAGGCAATTTTCGTGCCACCCGACTAAAATGGACCGATATACTTTTTTTGAACAAGATGATGGTTAGTGTTTGAAATCTGACGTAGAACCCGAAACACATTTATAAATTTAGAAGAATGCTATAAGGGTTTCTCGGTCCTCGATTTTATCTGGACTTTTCGGGCGATTTTCGTACCCCTCGACAAAAATGGACCAATATCTGTATTTTCTAACCATAAGATGGCAAGTGTTTGTAATTTGACGCAGAACCCGAAACACTGTTATATATTTATGAGATGAATTATATAAGGGTCTCCCGGTCCTCGATTTCATCTAGACTTTTTGGGCGATTTTCGTACCACATAACAAAAATGGTCCGAAATCAATATTTTCGAACAAGACAATGGATAGTGTTTGAAATCTGACGCTAAACCCGAAACATAATTACAAATTTAGGAGAAAAACGCTATAAGAGTCTCCTGGTCTTGGATTTCATATGGACATTTCAGGCGATTTTCGTACCTATCGACTAAAATGGACCGAAATATGTATTTTCGGACCAAACAATGGCTAGTGTTTGAAATCTAACACAGAACTTGAAAAACGGTTATATATTAAGGAGAAGAATGCTATAAGGGTTTCCCGGTCCTCGATTTCATTTGGACTCTTGGATCGATTTTCGTAACACCCGATAAATAAGGAATGATATATGTATTTTCGGACCACAAGAGGGCTAGTGTTTGAAATTTGACGCATAACCTAAAATACTATTATATATTAAGGAGATGAATGTTATAAGTGTCTTCCGGTCCTCGATTTCATCTGGACTTTTCGGACGATTTTCATACAGCTAGAATATAATGGATTGAAATCCGTATTTTCGTACCAGACGATGGCTAGTGTTTCAAATTTGACATGAAACCCGAAATACAGTTATAAATTTAGAACAAGAATGCTATGAGGGTCTCTCGGTCGTCGATTTCTTCTGGACTTTTCGGGTAATTTTCGTGCCCCTTGACAAAAACGGACCAAAATATATATTTTTGGACTAGACGATGGCTAGTGTTTGAAATCTGACCCGGAATCCGAAACACTGTTATATCTTTTAGAGAAGAATGCTATAAGGGTCTCCCGATCCTCGATTTCATCTGGTATTTTCGGGTGATTTTCGTACCTCCTGACTAAAATGGACCGAAATCCGTATTTTTGAACAAGACAATTGCTAGTGTTTGAAATCTGACGCGGAACCCGATACTCAGTTATAAATTTAGAAGAAGAAAGCTATAAGGGTCACCTAGTCCTCGATTTCATGTGGTCTTTTCGAGCGATTTTTGTACCAACGGAAAAAAATCGACTGAAATCCGTATTTTCGAACAAGACGATGGCTAGTGTTTGAAATCTGGCCCGAAACCCGAAACAGAGTTAAAATTTTGGAGGAGAAAGCTATAAGGGTCTCTCGAGTCTCGATTTCATATGGACTTTTCTAGCGATTTCGTACCCCTCGACAAAAATGGACTAAAATATGTATTTTCGGACAAGACTTTGGCTAGTGTTTGAAATCTAGCGCAAAACTTGGAACACAATTATAAATTTTGGAGAAGAATGCAATAAGGGTGTCTCGGTCCTCGATTTCATCTGGACTTTTCGGGAGATTTTCAAACGATCCAACTAAAATAGACCGAAATGCGTATTTTGCAAAAAGACAATCGCTAGTTTTTGAAATCCGACACGGAACTCGGAACACAATTATAAATTTAGGAGAAGAATGCTATAAGGGTCTCTCGGTCCTCGATTTCATTTGGACTTTTCAGGCGATTTTCGTACCCCTCGACAAAGCAGGACCGAAATCTATATTTTCGGACCAGACGATGGCAAGTGTTTGAAATCTGGCACGGAACTTAAAAAC
>NW_027333953.1:20246-20581 GCF_000331145.2 Cicer arietinum
GAAGCCGAGAAAACGACCCGCATGTTGAAGCTGGGAAAACGACTCGCTCTCAGAAGCCGAGAAAACGACCCGCATGTTGAAGCCGAGAAACACAAATTGGAAACACAAATTGAGAGCACAAAAAAAATAGAGAAATTAATCAGAAAAAGAGAAGAAGATAATCTGATCTTGAAATAATTAGTCTAGTAAGGTATCATTTTCTTATTCTTTTCTCTATTTTGCTTATTAGTAATTTTTTTTTTGTATTTTTGTAAATATATATATTGTTTCTCTTTCTATTTTTTTTTTTTTGTTTATAAAAAATAAACTCATATGTTAAGCTTTCATTTTATTTT
>NW_027333954.1:0-3738 GCF_000331145.2 Cicer arietinum
CAAAGTCATAAAAAAACACAACTATTTTTCTTAATTTTCACTTAAACACTTCTTGCGTAATATCCATTGTTCTATGGATCGCTTAACCAAGAAACTAAGAAAATAATAAGTTTCATAATGCCATGAACTATATGAAGCCATGATTTGGACTTGAGGACCAATCCACATTCCTTTCTTCTCACTAGTTACATACAAGGTAAGTAAAACTTACTATGACTTAAGTTTGAATTTATCCTAGCATCAAGATTTTCCTAAGGAAAAAGTAAGAGAGTAGGGTAATATGACACCTGAAATCCTAAAATGACATATATAATAATTTATATTAGATATTTTTAGTAAAATTTGCAGTAGATAAAGAAAATTTGTTAACAAGAAAATAAATACTTTTGTAATTAATTTAAGATATCACGTTTCTCAAAGTACACATGGAACAATTCAAACTTTGTTACTCAATTAAAATAACTTAATCTCAATGAACTTGATTGAACTATAAATTCTTATTTTAATTTCAAAAACTTACTAGTATTAAGGTTTTCATATAAAAAGTCATTTGTAATTACATAACTAAAATATAAATTACAACTCTTAATTTTTGGTATCACCTATCAGAGCGGGGTTTCTTCGAAACATGAACTTCAAGACTCATTAACCTGTAATAACTGAGATTTCGCAAACGCATGACCATGTCGGTCAAACACAAACAACAAAAGATGTGAGTTTTGAAATCATGTTGATAATATAAGTAAGAAGAACACGCAAACCATCATAATAGAACCATATCATTAAACAAACATTCCTCAAGAAAATATCACATTAAAAGGTCAAATTACTCAAATAAAATCAACAAATTTCACTGTAACATCAAATTGTCTAAGAGAAATTATTATTGATGATACCCATTAATCACAACAAAACAATCAAAGAAAATACAATGATATGCATGAACTTACACTCTACTTCATAATATAGCACCATTTTAACTCTGAAGTGCTTGGTTAGGAGGTTTGATACTATGCCACCATCCTTAACTCAACCCGAGACACATATACGCGACAGTCGAGGTAAACGTGTGTTGTGTGGTAGCTCCCGACATTTAGAGTGCTACCTCCAAGTCACCTAGGAATTCCCCACCCGAATAACTCCAAGGTCTAACAATCTTGCCTTAAGGCTCAATAGTAGACCGCCACGATCAGGCTCAATTGTACTTTCCCGAAATCACTAGCCTTGTCAAGCCCTACCTATATGATGACAAAATAATCTCCACTTCACAAATTGTCAATATTTGTTTTCTCCCCCTCGTTAGCTTAGACTGCTCCATTAAGAGCATCATTTTTAGGAATCATCATTATTTCATCAATTATGGGGTACTTCAATATTCTTATCACAATTTTATTATATCATTAATTATACATAATCATGATCATCATATAAACTCATCACAATTTTATAACATCACTATCAAAAATCACAATTATCCATTATCATCACGTTAACATATATCATACCACACATCCATCTTTTATTATCATATCACATAAATTTGTCTAATCAAACATATGCACATAATTTCATTCGACATCCAACATCACAATAATGGTAAATATCAACTACCACATAATTATCGAAAATTAAATCAATCAATACCTTATAAACATTTCTATATCACATTTTAATCTCCCAATTCTCATTTTTTTATATTAATCAATTTATCTTTCAAAGGGCTATTGTCGTACGTAGCAAGCCCTAGATGAATCATTGAAAAATACGGTTTTCTCCTTCATTCACAATATATTATACTCATGAACTCATGAATTCAATTGCTCTCTCACCCCTTACCTTATTTAGATGCTTTCACACACAAATACAAGTCCACAAGCAAAAAACATTTGCTCTTTGACTCCTTGTCCTTCAATCGATCTAACTCGATAGTTTATGCGTAAACGTCAAAAATAAAATATGATAACAAACTCTAAAAAACTAAATTTTGAAATTCGGTCAAGTAAACTTACCATAAATCAGAAGAAAAAAAAATCAGTGGATAATATGACCATTTTTCACACAATCATTTTGGCGTTTGTTTCACTCAAATCGGACTTATGGTGAAGAAGAACAGTGCAAATTAACAAATTCTGTAAACGGAGAAGTCGAGTATTTTAGTGAGAAATTGGGATGGCTAAAAATATAAAAAAGTATGTTTAAATGGTTAACTAAATGAATAAAACGACATACTAAAATTTGGACAAAAACAGAAAAAGTTTTCTAAACAGTGATTGATGACGATCTTATCAATTTTTTTCTTTTATTCTCTCCATGCATCTTGCTGCAGCTTCTCTTCATGTTGTTACTGAAGCGTTACTTATTAGGTTATATGTGACTTTTATTTATTTATTAGTTATTATTAACCTCAACCCTTTTTATTGTATTATTTTTACAGCATTCTTTTTATTTTTTCAAGACTCAACTAGTTACACATTTATTTTAATTTATTTATTTGCCACTAAAATAATATCTTCCAAAAAATAAAATGAAAAGATTAATATATTATGAGAGTAACTAAAATGACAAAACAAATAAATAGATATAACATTAGTATTTTATATAAGTCACTAAATCAATTAAATATGAAAATAATATCTTCCAAAAAATAAAATGAAAAGATTAATATATTATGAGAGTAACTAAAATGACAAAACAAATAAATAGATATAACATTAGTATTTTATATAAGTCACTAAATCAATTAAATATGTATAAAACAGGCACAATTTAACAATCACACATATTAAAAAATTAGGCGCAATATTATTAATATTTCAAAATCAATATTTTATCCACTAAAAATATTAATTAAAGTAATTAAAATTTTAAAATTATATCAATAATAACAAAAATTATCGTAATCAAAATGATTACTATACTTACTAGTATGTGCATTTTAAAGCATTTTAACATCAAGAACATATTTTAACACTTCTATTGTAAAAATAAATACTCTAAAATATTTATAATATATTCAAAATAGTTATTTATAAAATAATTAGTTAAAGTAAGAAATAGCCAGAAACAATTAAAATATAATTATGTGCATTATTACATTAATTATCTACGCATATATACACATAAAATTGTCTAAAATCTTACTCTTTAAAATATTTATAATGAAAAATAATTATTTTTAGAAAAATATTTAAAATATAATATTTGTTATTTACATTAATCATTTAGTCGATTATGTATAAAATTAATACATCGTAGAAAGTAGACATATAAAAAAAATTAATCGCAAAATTTATCAACATATATTCTAAAATAATTTTAATATTAAATTACTTATTTAAAATACTATTTTATTAATAAAATAGTTTATATAAAATTTGGGGTGTTACATGTAAGACACAAAAGTGTAGAAGATCATTAATAGAACAAATCATAATTATTGCATGAATGGAATTCAAGAAATTGAAATTCGATATTTCGGAAAAAAAAAAATTATGTATTGAAGGTTACAAATACCTACATAATTGAGATGAATATCCTATTATCCGCAACCGCAATACCAACTTTAATGAAATACTCATCTTTGAAGCATATCTACATGAAGGATATATACACAAATCATGTTTAGTAATTATTGTAAATTTATATAAGTTATGTTTTGTTTATATTTATATATAATTTAAATGATGCACACAAATTTATTTCTTAGACGTGTCTTTTTTTAAATTATTTTATAGACTT
>NW_027333954.1:4413-4731 GCF_000331145.2 Cicer arietinum
TTAAAATGTTGTTTTGGAAAACGCGTTAGAGAAGATGAATTGGAAGGACATTTAGTATGGCATGGAATTGATCAAAGCTATACATGTTGGATAAGACATGGTGAGAAAAAAAAAAGGGAACACTAATTTTGAGAATGGTTCGACATATGCTTCAAATAATTTCGACACAGATACATATGAGTGGGGCCGCGTTGAGTAGATTGCAAAAGCAGTTGAAGATTGTCCTAAAATGTTTGAGAGTTTGTTTAGTGATGTAGAGAAACCATTATATAATGGTTGTACTAATTTCACAAGACTGTCAGCGATATTAAAGTTGTA
>NW_027333955.1:0-6778 GCF_000331145.2 Cicer arietinum
TGGAAGCAAATAATTGGTTAAAAACCCTAATTGGACAACAATAAGCTTGGGGAGGACAAAAATGACCTAAATGTTAATACAATGACATAAATGAACTTATTGGATGCTCAAGAATAGTTAAAAACCCTAATCGGGCTAGAATAACCCTAGGGTGGACGAAAATGACATAAATGTTAATCCAACGACACAAATGAACTTATTGGATGCACAAGATTGGTTAGAAACCCTAATTGGACAAGAATAAGCCTTGGGAGGACGAAAATGACCTAAATGTTAATCCAATGACACAAATGAACTTATTGGATGCACAAGTTTGGTTACAAACCCTAAATTGACAAGAATAAGCCAAGAGAGGACGAAAATGACATAATTGTTAATCCAATGACACAAATAACCTTATTTGATGCACAAGATTAGTTAAAAACCCTAATTGGACTAGAATAAGCCTAGGGAGGACGAAAATGACCTAAATGTTAATCCACTGACACAAATGAACTTAATGAATGCACATGATTGGTTAAAAACCCTAATTAGACAAGATTATGCCTAGGAAGGACGAAAATGACCTAAATGTTAATCCAATGACACAAATGAACTTATTGGATGCACAAGATTGGTAAAAAAACCCTAATTGGACAAGAACAAGACTAGGGAGGATGAAAATGACCTAAATGTTAATCCAATGACACAAATGAACTTATTGGATGCACAAGATTTGTTAAAAACCCAAATTGGACTACAATAAGCCTAGGGAGTACGAAAATAACATAAATCTTAATCCAGTAACACAAATGAACTTATTTGACGCAAATAATTGGTTAAAAACCCTAATTGGACAACAATAAGCTTGTGGAGGACAAAAATGACCTAAATGTTAATACAATGACAGAAATAAACTTATTGGATACTCAAGATTGGTTAAAAACCCTAATTGGGCTAGAATAACCCTAGGGTGGAAGAAAATGACATAAATGTTAATCAAACGACACAAATGAACTTATTGGATGCACAAGTTTGGTTAAAAACCCTAATTGGACAAGAATAAGCCCAGGGAGGACGAAAATGACCTAAGTGTTAATCCAATGACACAAATGAACTTATTGGATGCACAAGATTAGTTAAAAACCCTATTTGGACTAGAATAAGCCTAGGGAGGACGAAATGACCTAAAAGTTAATCCAATGACACAAATGAACTTATTGGAAGCAAATAGTTGGTTAAAAACCCTAATTGGAGAACAATAAGCTTGGGGAGGACGAAAATGACCTAAATGTTAATCCAATGACACAAATGAACTTATTGGAAGCTCAAGATTGGTTAAAAACCCTAATCGGACTAGAATAACCCTAGGGTGGACGAAAACAACCTAAATGTTAATCCAACGACACAAATGAACTTATTGGATGCACAAGTTTAGGTAAAAACCCTAATTGGACAAGAATAAGGCTAGGGAGGACAAAAATGACCTAAGTATTAATCGAATGACACAAATGAACTTATTGGATGCACAAGATTGGTTAAAAAGCCTAATTGGACAAGAACAAGCCCAGGGAGGACGAAAACGACCTAAAAGTTAATACAATGACACAAATGAACTTATTGGATGCGCAAGATTAGTTAAAAACCCTAATTGGACAAGAACAAGCCCAAGGAGGACGAAAACGAACTAAATGTTAATCCAATGACACAAATGAACTTATTGGATGCTCAAGATTGGTTAAAAACCCTAATCGGACTAGAATAACCCTAGGGTGCACGAAAATAACCTAAATATTAATCCAACGACACAAATGAACTTATTGGATGCACAAGTTTGGTTAAAAACCCTAATTGGTAAGAATAAGGCTAGGGAGGACGAAAATGACCTAAGTGTTAATCCAATGACACAAATGAACTTATTGGATGCTCAAGATTGGTTAAAAACCCTAATTGGACAAGAATAAGCCTAGGAAGGACGAAAATGACCTAAATGTTAATCCAATGACACAAATGAACTTATTTGATGCACAAGATTAGTTAAAAACCCTAATTGGACTAGAATAAACCTCGGGAGGACGAAAATAACGTAAATGTTAATCCAATGACACAAGTGAACTTATTGAATGCACAAGATTGGTTAAAAACCCTAATTGGACAAGAATAAGCCTAGGAAGGACGAAAATGACCTAAATGTTAATCCAATGACACAAATGGACTTATTGGATTCACAAGATTGGTAAAAAACCCTAATTGGACAAGAATAAGCCTAGGAAGGACGAAAATGACCTAAATGTTAATCCAATGACACAAATGAACTTATTGGAGTAAATAATTGGTTAAAAATCCTAATTGGACCACAATAAGCCTGGGGAGGACAAAAATCACCTAAATTTTAATACAAGACACAAATGAACTTATTGGATCCTCAAGATTGGTTTAAAACCCTAATTGGACAAGAATAAGCCAAGAGAGGACGAAAATGACCGAAATCTTCATCTGTTGACATAAATAAACTTATTTGATACACAAGATTGGTTAAAAAGCCTAATTGGACAAGAACAAGCCTAGGGAGGAAGAAAACGACCTAAATGTTAATCCAATGACACAAATGAACTTATTAGATGCACAAGATTGGTTAAAAACCCTATTTGGACTAGAATAAGCCTAGGGAGGACGAAAATGACCTAAAAGTTAATCCAATGACACAAATGAACTTATTGGAAGCAAATAATTGGTTAAAAACCCTAATTGGACAACAATAAGCTTGGGGAACACGAAAAAGACCTAAATGTCAATACAATGACACAAATGAACTTATTGGATGCTCAAGATTGGTTAAAAACCCTAATCGGACTAGAATAACCCTAGGGTGGACGAAATTGACCTAAATGTTAATCCAACGACACAAATGAACTTATTGAATGCACAAGATTGGTTAGAAACCCTAATTGGACAAGAATAAGGCTAGGGAGGACGAAAATGACCTAAGTGTTAATCCAATGACACAAATGAACTTATTGGATGCACAAGACTGGTTAAAAACTCTAATTGGACAAGAATAAGCCAAGAGAGGACGAAAATGACCGAAATCCTCATCCATTGACACAACTAAACTTATTTGATTCACAAGATTGGTTAAAAAGCCTAATTGGACAAGAACAAGCCTAAGAAGGAAGAAAACGACCTAAATGTCAATCCAATGACACAAATGAAATTATTGGATGCACAAGATTAGTTAAAAAACCTATTTGGACTAGAATAAGCCTAGGGAGGACGAAATGACCTAAAAGTTAATCCAATGACACAAATGAACTTATTGGAAGCAAATAGTTGGTTAAAAACCCTAATTGGACAACAATAAGCTTGGGAAGGACGAAAATGACCTAAATGTTAATACAATGACACAAATGAACTTATTGGAAGCAAATAGTTGGTTAAAAACCCTAATTGGACAACAATAAGCTTGGGGAGGACGAAAATGACCTAAATGTTAATACAATGACACAAATGAACTTATTGGAAGCAAATAGTTGGTTAAAAACCCTAATTGGACAACAATAAGCTTGGGGAGGACGAAAATGACCTAAATGTTAATACAATGACACAAATGAACTTATTGGAAGCAAATAGTTGGTTAAAAACCCTAATTGGACAACAATAAGCTTGGGGAGGACGAAAATGACCTAAATGTTAATACAATGACACAAATGAACTTATTGGAAGCAAATAGTTGGTTAAAAACCCTAATTGGACAACAATAAGCTTGGGGAGGACGAAAATGACCTAAATGTTAATACAATGACACAAATGAACTTATTGGAAGCAAATAATTGGTTAAAAATCCTAATTGGACAACAATAAGCCTGGGGAGGACAAAAATCACCTAAATGTTAATACAAGACACAAATGAACTTATTGGATCCTCGAGATTGGTTAAAAACCCTAATTGGACAAGAATAAGCCAAGAGAGGACGAAAATGACAGAAATCTTCATCCGTTGACATAAATAAACTTATTTGATACACAAGATTGGTTAAAAAGCCTAATTGGACAAGAACAAGCCTAGGGAGGAAGAAAACGACCTAAATGTTAATCCAATGACACAAATGAACTTATTGGATGCACAAGATTGGTTAAAAACCCTATTTGGACTAGAATAAGCCTAGGGAGGACGAAAATGACCTAAAAGTTAATCCAATGACACAAATGAACTTATTGGAAGCAAATAATTGGTTAAAAATCCTAATTGGACAACAATAAGCCTGGGGAGGACAAAAATCACCTAAATGTTAATACAAGACACAAATGAACTTATTGGATCCTCGAGATTGGTTAAAAACCCTAATTGGACAAGAATAAGCCAAGAGAGGACGAAAATGACAGAAATCTTCATCCGTTGACATAAATAAACTTATTTGATACACAAGATTGGTTAAAAAGCCTAATTGGACAAGAACAAGCCTAACCCTAATTGGACAAGAATAAGTCAAGAGAGGACGAAAATGACCTAAATGTTAATCCAATGACACAAATGAACTTATTGGATGCACAAGATTGGTAAATAAACCCTAATTGGACAAGAACAAGACTAGGGAGGACGAAAATGACCTAAATGTTAATCCAATGACACAAATGGACTTATTGGATTCACAAGATTTGTTAAAAACCCAAATTGGACTAGAATATGCCTAGGGAGGATGAAAATGACGTAAATGTTAATCCACTGGCGCAAATGAACTGATTTGAAGCAAATAATTGGTTAAAAATCCTAATTGGACAACAATAAGCCTGTGGAGAACAAAAATGACCTAAATGTTAATACAATGACAAAAATGAACTTATTGGATACTCAAGATTGGTTAAAAACCCTAATTGGGCTAGAAAAACCCTAGGGTTGAAGAAAATGACATAGATGTTAATCCAACGACACAAATGAACTTGTTGTATGCACAAGTTTGGTTAAAAACCCTAATTGGACAAGAATAAGCCTAGGGAGGACGAAAATGACTTAAGTGTTAATCCATTGACACAAATAAACTAATTTGATACACAAGATTGGTTAAAAAGCCTAATTGGACAAGAATAAGCCTAGGGAGGAAGAAAACGACCTAAATGTTAATCCAATGACACAAATGAACCTATTCGATGCACAAGATTCGTTAACAACCCTATTTGGACTAGAATAAGCCTAGGGAGGACGAAAATGACCTAAAAGTTAATCCAATGACACAAATGAACTTATTAGATGCACAAGTTTGGTTAAAATCCCTAATTGGACAAGAATAAGCCTAGGGAGGACGAAAATGACCTAAAAGTTAATCCAATGACACAAATGAACTTATTGGATCCACAAGATTGGTTAAAAACCGTAATTGGACAAGAATAAGCCAAGAGAGGACGAAAATGACCTAAATGTTAATCCAACGACACAAATGAACTTATTAGATGCACAAGTTTGGTTAAAATCCCTAATTGGTAAGAATAAGGCTAGGGAGGACGAAAATGACATAAGTGTTAATCCAATGACACAAATGAACTTATTGGATCCACAAGATTGGTTAAAAACCGTAATTGGACAAGAATAAGCCTAGGAAGGACGAAAATGACCTAAATGTTAATCCGATGACACAAATGAACTTATTAGATGCACAAGTTTGGTTAAAAACCCTAATTGGACAAGAATAAGCCTAGGAAGGACGAAAATGACCTAAATGTTAATCCGATGACACAAATGAACTTATTAGATGCACAAGTTTGGTTAAAAACCCTAATTGGACAAGAATAAGCCTAGGAAGGACGAAAATGACCTAAATGTTAATCCAATGACACAAATGAACTTATTTGATGCACAAGATTAGTTAAAAACCCTGATTGGACTAGAATAAACCTAGGGAGGACGAAAATAACGTAAATGTTAATCCAATGACACAATTGAACTTATTGAATGCACAAGATTGGTTAAAAACCCTAATTGGACATGAATAAGCCTAGGAAGAACGAAAATGACCTAAATGTTAATCCAATGACACAAATGAACTTATTGGATGCACAAGATTGATAAAAAAAAACCCTAATTGGACAAGAATAAGCCTAGGAAGGACGAAAATGACCTAAATGTTAATCCAATGACACAAATGAACTTATTGGATGGACAAGATTAGTTAAAAACCCTATTTGGACTAGGATAAGCCTAGGGAGGACGAAATGACCTAAAAGTTAATCCAATGACACAAATGAACTTATTGGATCCTCGAGATTGGTTAAAAACCCTTATTGGACAAGAATAAGCCAAGAGAGGACGAAAATGACCGAAATCTTCATCCGTTGACATAAATAAACTTATTTGATACACAAGATTGGTTAAAAAGCCTAATTGGACAAGAACAAGCCTAGGGAGGAAGAAAACGACCTAAATGTTAATCCAACGACACAAATGAACTTATTGGATGGACAAGATTAGTTAAAAACCCTATTTGGACTAGGATAAGCCTAGGGAGGACGAAATGACCTAAAAGTTAATCCAATGACACAAATGAACTTATTGGAAGCAAATAGTTGGTTAAAAACCCTAATTGGACAACAATAAGCTTGGGGAGGACGAAAATGACCTAAATGTTAATACAATGACACAAATGAACTTATTGGAAGCTCAAGATTGGTTAAAAACCCTAATCGGACTAGAATAACCCTAGGGTGGACGAAAACGACCTAAATGTTTATCCAATGACACAAATGAACTTATTGGATGCACAAGTTTGGGTAAAAACCCTAATTGGACAAGAATAAGGCTAGGGAGGAC
>NW_027333956.1:0-1609 GCF_000331145.2 Cicer arietinum
ACAATTACTCTATATTACATATAAGTAGAAGTATTTATATCTAAACTGATCTAAAATAAAATTTTATATTGATCTAAAAAATAAAAATTGCACAAAACCTAGTATTATTAAATGTTATTTTGTGAAAATCACATATATTGAATTTTATTTTCAAAACCAAATTGAATTGAATAAACCAATACATAAATTTTTAAAACTTATTTATTGTTTATCTATATGATATACATCGATTTTTTATATTGGTTTTTAATTTTTCCTAATAATACTTATTAATTTAATCTATGTTTTTGCTATTTCATATATATATAATCAATCATAATTTACCGATAATATTAAATTTTAGTATATTATATATTAGATCGAATCAAATTTTATATAAAATTGTATCGATAAATACTAATTTTTATTATCTTATTATAGATACGAAGTATTCACTATTGTTTAACGTTCACTAATCTAATTTCTCGTTTGAAGTGTCTGAGTCATTTACGGCTTAGACAACTAAATATTAATAAATATGTATATAAAAGAATATATTATACTATTGTTTGTCACAAAGTTGACACATTATTTTTGTTTTTTTTTTATAAAAAAATTTTAAGTTAAAGAGGACACATTTTTATATAAAATTAAAAATAATTACATCATAGTTAACATCAGACGTCAATACAAAAAACATATGAAGTTATTGAAATTAACGACGCACTAAATTATCTATATCTGTGTTTTATCTAAAACAATAAAAATATATAGATGTAATTAATTATAATAAGTTATTGATTCTTTAATTAAAATTTTATTTAAGCAATGCTTAGAAAAAATAAATTATATTCACTTACAATTACTCTTATTTTAAAAATATGTGGTAAATAAATTTTATAATTTTTAGTTTTTAAAATATTATAAAAAGAATACCGAACACCTTTTTTGTTTTTATTTTTTCATCTAAAAAATAGTTTTCAAAATATTATTACCAAACAATTTTTATTTTACTTTTCTTCTGAAGAACAGTTATTTAAAATTGATTTACAAAATAGTTTTTAAAAACTAAAAAATAAAAACGAAATCAAAGAGGCCCCAAGTTTCTTGTTTCTGATTTTATGCTAACTTGTATCGTAGTTTACTATTCCGTCTACCCTTTCACCCAAAATCTCCAAAACCATTCGACTTTGCCATTACCCAACACCACCGTCCTTCACCTTCCGGCGCCGTTTTCCGGCAACCAACCACCGTCCTTCCTTCTTTCTCAATCGTTTAGTTCTGGTTCGTCTCTGTTCATCTTTATTTTGTGAAGGGGGAGGAGAAGGGATTTTTTTCAAAAATTGTACTTGACTTTTTTCTCTTATTTGAGATTGATTTTCATGTGGTTTTTGCACTGTAGCCTTGAAATCGTGAATTGAAATTGATCTTTTTCAAAGAATCTTGATTATAATGAATAAATTATTAATGTTTTTGCAAGAAAAAATATAATGATCACGAGCTTTTATTTTTACAGTTCGCCTAGGGCACCAAATATCTTAGGACTTGCCCTGTATATATATATATGTGTGTGTGTAATTGAGTTTAGGCCGGCCTTATGCCGTTTATCACTAGGATGATCTGCCATAAA
>NW_027333957.1:0-6112 GCF_000331145.2 Cicer arietinum
AATGACCTAAATGTTCATCCAATGACACAAACACACCTATTGGATGCACAAGATTGGTAAAATCCCTAATTGGACTAGAACAAACCTACGGAGGACGAAAATGACCTAAGTGTTCATCCAATGACACAAAGACACCTATTGGATGCACAAGATTCGTTAAAAACCCTAGTTGGACAAGAATAAGCCTAGGGATGACGAAAATAACCTAAATGTCGATCCAATGACACAAATGAACTTATTGGATGCACAAGATTCATTAAAAACCCTAATTGGACTAGAATAAACCTAGGGAGGACGAAAATGACCTAAATGTCGATCCAATGACACAAATGAACTTATTGGATGCACAAGATTGGTTAAAATCCCTCATTGGACAAGAAGAAGCCAAGGGAGGACGAAAATGACCTAAATGTTCATCCAATGACACAAACACACCTGGTTGATGCACAAGATTAGTTAAAACCCCTAGTTGGACAACAATAAGTCTAGGAAGGACGAAAATGACCTAAATATTCATCCAATGACACAAACACACCTATTGGATGCACAAGATTGGTTAAAAATCCTAATTGGACTGGAATAAACCTAGGGAGGACGAAAATGACCTAAATATTCATCCAATGACACAAACACACCTATTGGATGCACAAGATTGGTTAAAAACCCTAATTGGACTAGAAAAAAATCTAAGGAGGACGAAAATGACCTAAGTGTTCATCCAATGACCTAAACACAACAGTTGGATGCACAAGATTGGTTAAAAACCCTAGTTGGACAAGAATAAGTCTAGGAAGGACGAAAATGACCTAAATGTTCATCCAATGACACAAATGAACTTATTGGATGCACAAGATTGGATAAAAACCCTAATTGGACAAGAACAAACCTAGGGAGGACGAAAATGACCTAAATGTTCATCCAATAAACACACCTATTGGATGCACAAGATTAGTTAAAAAAACCCAAATGAGACGAGAAAAACTCAGGGGAAGGAAAAAGAGATATAAATGCTTATCCAATCACACAAACACATATATTGTATGCACAAGAGTGGTTAAAAACCCTAATTGGACAAGAATAAGTATAGGAAGGACAAAAATGACCTAAATGTTCATCCAATGACACAAAAACACCTATTGGATGCACAAGATTGGTTAAAAACCCTAATTGGCCTAGAATAAACCTAGGGAGGACGAAAATGACCTAAATGTTCATCCAATAACACAAATGAACTTATTGGATGCACAAGATTGGTTAAAAACCCTAGTTGGACAAGAATAAGTCTAGGTAGGACGAAAATGACCTAAATGTTCATCCAATAACACAAATGAACTTATTGGATGCACAAGATTGGTGAAAAACCCTAGTTGGACAAGAATAAGTCTAGGTAGGACGAAAATGACCTAAATGTTCATCCAATAACACAAATGAACTTATTGGATGCACAAGATTGGTGAAAAACCCTAGTTGGACAAGAATAAGTCTAGGTAGGACGAAAATGACCTAAATGTTCATCCAATAACACAAATGAACTTATTGGATGCACAAGATTGGTGAAAAACCCTAGTTGGACAAGAATAAGTCTAGGTAGGACGAAAATGACCTAAATGTTCATCCAATAACACAAATGAACTTATTGGATGCACAAGATTGGTGAAAAACCCTAGTTGGACAAGAATAAGTCTAGGTAGGACGAAAATGACCTAAATGTTCATCCAATAACACAAATGAACTTATTGGATGCACAAGATTGGTGAAAAACCCTAGTTGGACAAGAATAAGTCTAGGTAGGACGAAAATGACCTAAATGTTCATCCAATAACACAAATGAACTTATTGGATGCACAAGATTGGTGAAAAACCCTAGTTGGACAAGAATAAGTCTAGGTAGGACGAAAATGACCTAAATGTTCATCCAATAACACAAATGAACTTATTGGATGCACAAGATTGGTGAAAAACCCTAGTTGGACAAGAATAAGTCTAGGTAGGACGAAAATGACCTAAATGTTCATCCAATAACACAAATGAACTTATTGGATGCACAAGATTGGTGAAAAACCCTAGTTGGACAAGAATAAGTCTAGGTAGGACGAAAATGACCTAAATGTTCATCCAATAACACAAATGAACTTATTGGATGCACAAGATTGGTGAAAAACCCTAGTTGGACAAGAATAAGTCTAGGTAGGACGAAAATGACCTAAATGTTCATCCAATAACACAAATGAACTTATTGGATGCACAAGATTGGTGAAAAACCCTAGTTGGACAAGAATAAGTCTAGGTAGGACGAAAATGACCTAAATGTTCATCCAATAACACAAATGAACTTATTGGATGCACAAGATTGGTGAAAAACCCTAGTTGGACAAGAATAAGTCTAGGTAGGACGAAAATGACCTAAATGTTCATCCAATAACACAAATGAACTTATTGGATGCACAAGATTGGTGAAAAACCCTAGTTGGACAAGAATAAGTCTAGGTAGGACGAAAATGACCTAAATGTTCATCCAATAACACAAATGAACTTATTGGATGCACAAGATTGGTGAAAAACCCTAGTTGGACAAGAATAAGTCTAGGTAGGACGAAAATGACCTAAATGTTCATCCAATAACACAAATGAACTTATTGGATGCACAAGATTGGTGAAAAACCCTAGTTGGACAAGAATAAGTCTAGGTAGGACGAAAATGACCTAAATGTTCATCCAATAACACAAATGAACTTATTGGATGCACAAGATTGGTGAAAAACCCTAGTTGGACAAGAATAAGTCTAGGTAGGACGAAAATGACCTAAATGTTCATCCAATAACACAAATGAACTTATTGGATGCACAAGATTGGTGAAAAACCCTAGTTGGACAAGAATAAGTCTAGGTAGGACGAAAATGACCTAAATGTTCATCCAATAACACAAATGAACTTATTGGATGCACAAGATTGGTGAAAAACCCTAGTTGGACAAGAATAAGTCTAGGTAGGACGAAAATGACCTAAATGTTCATCCAATAACACAAATGAACTTATTGGATGCACAAGATTGGTGAAAAACCCTAGTTGGACAAGAATAAGTCTAGGTAGGACGAAAATGACCTAAATGTTCATCCAATAACACAAATGAACTTATTGGATGCACAAGATTGGTGAAAAACCCTAGTTGGACAAGAATAAGTCTAGGTAGGACGAAAATGACCTAAATGTTCATCCAATAACACAAATGAACTTATTGGATGCACAAGATTGGTGAAAAACCCTAGTTGGACAAGAATAAGTCTAGGTAGGACGAAAATGACCTAAATGTTCATCCAATAACACAAATGAACTTATTGGATGCACAAGATTGGTGAAAAACCCTAGTTGGACAAGAATAAGTCTAGGTAGGACGAAAATGACCTAAATGTTCATCCAATAACACAAATGAACTTATTGGATGCACAAGATTGGTGAAAAACCCTAGTTGGACAAGAATAAGTCTAGGTAGGACGAAAATGACCTAAATGTTCATCCAATAACACAAATGAACTTATTGGATGCACAAGATTGGTGAAAAACCCTAGTTGGACAAGAATAAGTCTAGGTAGGACGAAAATGACCTAAATGTTCATCCAATAACACAAATGAACTTATTGGATGCACAAGATTGGTGAAAAACCCTAGTTGGACAAGAATAAGTCTAGGTAGGACGAAAATGACCTAAATGTTCATCCAATAACACAAATGAACTTATTGGATGCACAAGATTGGTGAAAAACCCTAGTTGGACAAGAATAAGTCTAGGTAGGACGAAAATGACCTAAATGTTCATCCAATAACACAAATGAACTTATTGGATGCACAAGATTGGTGAAAAACCCTAGTTGGACAAGAATAAGTCTAGGTAGGACGAAAATGACCTAAATGTTCATCCAATAACACAAATGAACTTATTGGATGCACAAGATTGGTGAAAAACCCTAGTTGGACAAGAATAAGTCTAGGTAGGACGAAAATGACCTAAATGTTCATCCAATAACACAAATGAACTTATTGGATGCACAAGATTGGTGAAAAACCCTAGTTGGACAAGAATAAGTCTAGGTAGGACGAAAATGACCTAAATGTTCATCCAATAACACAAATGAACTTATTGGATGCACAAGATTGGTGAAAAACCCTAGTTGGACAAGAATAAGTCTAGGTAGGACGAAAATGACCTAAATGTTCATCCAATAACACAAATGAACTTATTGGATGCACAAGATTGGTGAAAAACCCTAGTTGGACAAGAATAAGTCTAGGTAGGACGAAAATGACCTAAATGTTCATCCAATAACACAAATGAACTTATTGGATGCACAAGATTGGTGAAAAACCCTAGTTGGACAAGAATAAGTCTAGGTAGGACGAAAATGACCTAAATGTTCATCCAATAACACAAATGAACTTATTGGATGCACAAGATTGGTGAAAAACCCTAGTTGGACAAGAATAAGTCTAGGTAGGACGAAAATGACCTAAATGTTCATCCAATAACACAAATGAACTTATTGGATGCACAAGATTGGTGAAAAACCCTAGTTGGACAAGAATAAGTCTAGGTAGGACGAAAATGACCTAAATGTTCATCCAATAACACAAATGAACTTATTGGATGCACAAGATTGGTGAAAAACCCTAGTTGGACAAGAATAAGTCTAGGTAGGACGAAAATGACCTAAATGTTCATCCAATAACACAAATGAACTTATTGGATGCACAAGATTGGTGAAAAACCCTAGTTGGACAAGAATAAGTCTAGGTAGGACGAAAATGACCTAAATGTTCATCCAATAACACAAATGAACTTATTGGATGCACAAGATTGGTGAAAAACCCTAGTTGGACAAGAATAAGTCTAGGTAGGACGAAAATGACCTAAATGTTCATCCAATAACACAAATGAACTTATTGGATGCACAAGATTGGTGAAAAACCCTAGTTGGACAAGAATAAGTCTAGGTAGGACGAAAATGACCTAAATGTTCATCCAATAACACAAATGAACTTATTGGATGCACAAGATTGGTGAAAAACCCTAGTTGGACAAGAATAAGTCTAGGTAGGACGAAAATGACCTAAATGTTCATCCAATAACACAAATGAACTTATTGGATGCACAAGATTGGTGAAAAACCCTAGTTGGACAAGAATAAGTCTAGGTAGGACGAAAATGACCTAAATGTTCATCCAATGACACAAAGACACCTATTGGATGCACAAGATTCGTTAAAAACCCTAATTGGACTAGAATAAACCTAGGGAGGACGAAAATGACCTAAATGTTGATCCAATAACACAAATGAACTTATTGGATATACAAGATTGGTTAAAAACCCAAGTTGGGCAAGAATAAGTGTAGGTAGGACGAAAATGACCTACATGTTCATCCAATGACACAAAGACACCTATTGGATGCACAAGATTGGTTAAAAACCCTAATTGGTCTAGAACAAACCTAGGGAGGACAAAAATGACCTAAATGTTCATCCAATGACACAAAGACACCTATTGGATGCACATGATTCGTTAAAAACCCTAATTGGACAAGAATAAACATAGGGAGGACGAAAATGACCTAAATGTTCATCCAATGACACAAAAAACACACCTATTGGATGCACAAGATTTCTTAAAAACCCTAATTGGACTAGAAGAAACCTAGGGAGGACGAAAATGACCTAAATGATCATCCAATGACACAAAGACACCTATTGGATGGACATGATTCGTTAATAACCCAAATTGGACTAGAATAAAGCTAGGGAGGACGAAAATGACCTAAATGTTCATCCAATGATAGAAACACACTTGTTGGATGCACAAGATTGGTTAAAAACCATAGTTGGACAAGAATAAGTGTAGGAAGGACGAAAATGACCTAAATGTTCATCCAATGACACAAACACACCTATTGGATGCACAAGATTGGTTAAAAACCATAGTTGGACTAGAATAAACATAGGGAGTATGAAAATGACCTAAATGTTCATCCAATGACCCAAACACACCTGTTGGATGCATAAGATTGGTTAAAAACCATAGTTGGACAAGAATAAGTGTAGGAAGGACGAAAATGACCTAAAT
>NW_027333958.1:0-1012 GCF_000331145.2 Cicer arietinum
TGCACAAGATTGGTTAAAAACCCTAATTGGACAAGAATAAGCCTACGGAGGAGGAAAATGACCATAATGTTAATCCAATGACACAAATGAACATATTGGATGCACAAGATTGGTTAAAAAACCTAATCGGACAAGAATAAGCATAGGGAGGACGAATGTGACCTAAATGTTAATCCAATGACACAAACACACCTTTTGGATGCACAAGATTGGTTAAAAATCCTAATTGGACAAGCATAAGGCTAGGGATGACGAAAATGACCTAAATGTTAATCCATTGACACAAATGAACTTATTGTATGCACAAGATTGGTTAAAAACCTTAATTGGACAAGAATAACTCTAGGGAGGACGGAAATGACCTAAATGTTCATCCAATGACACAAACACACCAATTGGATACACAAGATTTGTTAAACACCCTAATTGAACTAGAATAAACTCAGAGGACGAAAATAACTTAAATGTTAATCCAATGACACAAATGAACTTATTAGATGCACAAGATTGGTTAAAAACCCTAATTGGACAAGAATAAGCCTAGGGAGGACGGAAATGACCTAAATGTTCATCCAATGACACAAATGAACTTATTGCATGCACAAGATTGGTTAAAAACCCTAATTGGACAAGAATAAGCCTAGGGAGGACGGAAATGACCTAAATGTTCATCCAATGACACAAATGAACTTATTGCATGCACAAGATTGGTTAAAAACCCTAATTGGACAAGAACAAGCCTATGGAGGACGAAAATAACCTAAAAGTTCATCCAATGACACAAACACACCTTTTGGATGCACAAGATTGGTTAAAAACCCTAATCGGACAAGAACAAGCCTAGGGAGGACGAAAAAGACCTAAATGTTCATCCAATGACACAAACACACCTATTGGATGCACAAGATTGGTTAAAAACCTTAATTAGACTGGAATAAACCTAGGGACAACGAAAATGACATAAATGATAATCCAATGACACAAATGATCATATTGGATGCACAAGATTGGT
>NW_027333959.1:0-830 GCF_000331145.2 Cicer arietinum
GTAGCAAAGTACACTACTGATTTGAACTATTCTAAAGCCTGCACAAGTAACAGAAAAACAGTAATCAAGGCTGAAATACTGACAAATCACAAAGTACAAGGCCAGTTCATCACAAACCAAAAGATCAATCTTGGATCGATCTTTTGCTACAGCTCAGCAATCTTGCTTTTGGCAGAACTTATCCAACAACTCTTTTATGACAGCTGGTCCCTTTCCAACGGACACATGAGCTGTCCTATGCCTTCTTGGAGTCTATAAATGCAGCTGCAAGTTGAAGAACAAAACACAACAATCAGCACCAAGCAAAAGATCAATACTTTCAATCATACTCAAGTGTCTCAAAATCATTCTTTTAGTTTGCTGTTTTTGTTTTAATCTTTGTGTTGCAATCATTTACAACTGAGGTCTATTTGCAGAATATATTTCGAATATATTACTCAAACAAGAGTTGAGTAAATATCAAAACTCTAAATAGTCTCAAATCCATCACTTTGTAACTCAAGGTTGTTTTGTCACAACTTGAGTAAATTGCAAAAATCCTTTTATGTTTTGAAAGGTAACTTGTCAAAACCTTTCAAAAATCAGTAAGGTAGGAAGAAGAAATCCTTTCTAGATAGAAGGGTAGGAATTGTGTAAAGATCAAAGATTGATCTGTGATAAAAGTGTAACCATCAAGAACAATCTTTACTTTGAGCACATAGTGGAAATCTCACTCTTGTGAGGACTGGACGTAACCCGTGTTTGGGTGAACCAGGATAAAATATCTGTGTAATCTCTCTATCTCTATCCTTGTTTATTTTATGCTAAAACAAATCATATTTTGATAAAAT
>NW_027333959.1:2271-2670 GCF_000331145.2 Cicer arietinum
CCGGCCCAATCCATGGGTTTGATGTTTTGGCCCAATTTCGTCTATATTTTAAATTGGGTACGTCGGGTTCGGTAGATCGGGTGTCGGTTATGTATGGGCGGATAAAAATGGGTTGGATTTTATTGGACTTTTTTTGTTTTTTTTTTCATTCTAAATTATTCAGTTTTTTTTGCTTTTATTTAAGAAAAAAAATCTGCTCTTTTATAATTTATTGGTCCAATCTGCTACCTAACTTGTTTTTAATTGGGCTGAGTTGTTGGACTTGGTTCTGTTGTTGGGCTGGACTGCTTTTAAAAAACATTTGCCTTGTGGCTGGGGTTTTTTTAATAAATTGGTCTTTTTTTTTAATTTTTGGCAAGTGACTTTTTGTGTATTTTAAATTTATATATTAATATATAA
>NW_027333960.1:0-1452 GCF_000331145.2 Cicer arietinum
GGATGAACATTTAGGTAATTTTCGTCCTCCGTAGGCTTATTCTTGTCCAATTAGGGTTTTTAAACAATCTTGTACATACAATAGGTGTGTTTGTGTCGTTCGATGAACATTTAGGTCATTTTGGTCCTCCCTTGGGTTATTCTTGTCCAATTAGTGTTTGTAACCAATATTGTGCATCCATTAAGTTCATTTGTGTCATTGGATGAACATTTAGGTCATTTTCGTCCTCCCTAGGTTTATTCTAGTCCAATTATGGTTTTTAACCAATCTTGTGCATCTAATAGGTGTGTTTGTGTCATTGGATGAACATTTAGGTCATTTTCGTCCTACCTAGACTTATTCTTGTCGAACTAGGGGTTTTAACCAATCTTGTGCATCCAATAAGTTCATTTGTGTCATTCGATGAACATTTAGGTCATTTTCGTCCTCCGTAGGCTTGTTCTTGTCCAATTAGGGTTTTTATCAAATCTTGTACATACAATAGGTGTGTCTGTGTCATTGGATGAACATTTAGGTCATTTTCGTGCTCCCTAGGTTTGTTCTAGTCCAATTTGGGTTTTTACCCTATCTTGTGCATCCAATAGGTGTGTTTGTGTCATTGGATGAACATTTAGGTCATTTTCGTCCTCCCATTGCTTATTCTTGTCCAATTAGGGTTTTTAACCAATGTTGTGCATCCAATAAGTTCATTTGTGTCATTGGATGAACATTTAGGTCATTTTCGTCCTCCCATTGCTTATTCTTGTCCAATTAGGGTTTTTAACCAATGTTGTGCATCCAATAAGTTCATTTGTGTCATTGGATGAACATTTAGGTCATTTTCGTCCTCCCATTGCTTATTCTTGTCCAATTAGGGTTTTTAACCAATGTTGTGCATCCAATAAGTTCATTTGTGTCATTGGATGAACATTTAGGTCATTTTCGTCCCCCGTAGGTTTGTTCAAGTCCAATTAGGGTTTTTAACCAATCTTGTGCATCCAATAGGCGTGTTTGTATCATTGGATTAACATTTAGGTCATTTTCGTCCTACCTAGACTTATTCTTGTCGAACTAGGGTTTTTAACCAATCTTGTGCATCCAATAAGTTCATTTGTGTCATTGGATGAACATTTAGGTCATTTTCGTCCTTCCCAGGCTTATTCTTGTCCATTTAGGGTTTTTAACCAATCTTGTGCATACAATATGTGTGTTTGTGTCGTTCGATGAACATTTAGGTCATTTTCGTCCTCCCTTGGGTTATTCTTGTCCAATTAGTGTTTTTAACCAATATTGTGCATCCATTAAGTTCATTTGTGTCATTGGATGAACATTTAGGTCATTTTCGTCCTCCCTAGGTTTATTCTAGTCCAATTATGGTTTTTAACCAATCTTGTGCATCTAATAGGTGCGTTTGTGTCATTGGATGAACATTTAGCTCATTTTCGTCCTCCCTATGTTTATTCTAGTCCAATT
>NW_027333960.1:1644-1922 GCF_000331145.2 Cicer arietinum
CTAGGGTTTTTAACCAATCTTGTGCATCCAATAAGTTTATTTGTTTCATTGGATGAACATTTATGTCATTTTCGTCCTCCGTAGGCTTATTCTTGTCCAATTAGGGTTTTTAACCAATCTTGTACATACAATAGGTGTGTTTGTGTCATTGGACGAGCATTTAAGTCATTTTCGTCCTCCCATTGCTTATTCTTGTCCAATTAGTGTTTTTAACCAATGTTGATGAGGACATAGAATGCATAACCAAGGAAGAAAGCCTAGAGGATATTCAAGGTCTT
>NW_027333961.1:0-1937 GCF_000331145.2 Cicer arietinum
CATTTTCGTCCTCCCTTGACTTATTCTTGTCCAATTATGGTTTTTAACCAATCTTGTGCATCCCATAGGTGTGTGTTGTGTCATTGGATGAACATTTAGGTCATTTTCATCCTTCCTACACTTATTCTTGTCCAATTAGGGTTTTTAACCAATCTTGTGCATCCAATAAGTTCATTTGTGTTATTGGATAAACATTTAGGTCATTTTTGTCCTCCCTTGGTTTATTCTTGTCCAATTAGGGTTTATAACCAATCTTGTGCATCCAATAAGTTCATTTGTGTCAACGGATGAACATTAAGTCATTCTTGTCCAATAAGTTCATTTGTCCTCCCTTGGTTCATTCTTGTCCAACTAAAGTTTTGAACCAATTTTGTGCGTCCAATAGGTGTGTTTTTGTCATTGGATGAAATTTAGGTCATTTTCGTCCTCCCTATGCTTATTCTTGTCCAATTAGGGTTTATAACCAATCTTGTGCATCCAATAGGTGTGTTTGTGTCATTGGATGAACATTGAGGTCATTTTCGTCCTCCCTATGCTTATTCTTGTCCAATTAGGGTTTATAACCAATCTTGTGCATCCAATAAGTTCAATCGTGTCATTGGATGAACACTTAGGTCATTTTCGTCCTCCCTTGGCTTATTCTTGTCCAATTAGGGTTTTTACCAAATCTTGTGCATCCAATAAGTTCAATCGTGTCATTGGATGAACACTTAGGTCATTTTCGTCCTCCCTAGGTTTATTATAGTCCAATTACGATTTTTAACCAATCTTGTGCATCCAATAGGTGTGTTTGTGTCATTAGATGAACATTTAGGTCATTTTCGTCCTTCCTACACTTATTCTTGTCCAATTAGGGTTTTTAACCAATCTTGTGCATCCAATAAGTTCATTTGTGTCATTGGATGGTCATTTTCGTCGTCCCTAGGTTTATTCTAGTCCAATTAGGGTTTTAACGAATCTTGTGCATCCAATAGGTGTGTTTGTGTCATTGGATGAACATTGAGGTCATTTTCGTCCTCCCTAGGTTTATTCTTGTCCAACTTGGATTTTTAACCTATCTTGTGCATCCAATAGGTGTGTTTGTGTCATTGGATGAACACTCAGGTCATTTTCGTCCTCCCTAGACTTATTCTTATCCAACTAGGGTTTTTAACTAATCTTGTGCATACAATAGGTGTGTTTGTGTCATTGGATGAACATTTAGGTCAGCTTCGCCCTCCCTAGGCTTATTCTTGTCCAATTAGGGGTTTTAACCAATCTTGTGCATACAATAGGTGTGTTTGTGTCATTGGATGAACATTTAGGTCATTTTCGTCCTCCCTTGGCATATTGTTGTCCAATTAGGGTTTTTAACCAATCTTGTGTATCCAATAAGTTCATTTGTGTCATTGGATGAACATTTAGGTCATTTTCGTCCTCCCTAGGTTTATTATAGTCCAATTATGATTTTTAACCAATCTTGTGCATCCAATAGGTGTGTTTGTGTCATTGGATGAATATTTAGGTCATTTTCGTCCTTCCTACACTTATTCTTGCCCAATTAGGGTTTTTAACCAATCTTGTGCATCCAATAAGTTCGTTTGTGTCATTGGATGATCATTAAGGTCATTTTTGTCCTCCTTAGGTTTATTCTATTCCAATTAGGGTTTTAACCAATCTTTTGCATCCAATAGGTGTGTTTGTGTCATTGGATGAACGTTTAGGTCATTTTCGACCTCCCTTGGCTTATTCTTGTCCAATTAGGGTTTTTAACCAATCTTGTGCATCCAATAAGTTCATTTGTGTCATTGGATGATCATTTAGGTAATTTTCGTCGTCCCTAGGTTTATTCTAGTCCAATTAGGGTTTTAACCAATCTTGTGCATCCAATAGGTGTGTTTGTGTCATTGGATGAACGTTTAGGTCATTTTCGACCTCCCTTGGCTTATTCTTGTCCA
>NW_027333961.1:2024-5584 GCF_000331145.2 Cicer arietinum
GATACCAACAGTTTTTCGGTGATTCAAAAGCCTAACTTGCGTTTCAGAACGTCATCTTTCACCTCGTTTTGGAATCGGCCGAATCGGAGTTTCGCAGCGCCGTTTATCATGTTCTCCAGCCATACGCGATTTTCACTCAAATTTATAAGTTTCCGACCTAGAACAATCTTTAAAGTGAACTATGACTATCAAGATCATATCAGTTTTTAACCAATCTTGTGCATCCAATAGGTGTGTTTGTGTCATTGGATGAACATTTAGGTTATTTTCGTTCTCCGTTGGCTTATTCTTGTCCAATTAGGGTGTTTAACCAATCTTGTGGATCCAATAGGTGTGTTTGTGTCATTGGATGAACATGTAGGTCATTTTCGTCCTCCCTAGGTTTATTCTTGTCCAACTTGGATTTTTAACCAATCTTGTGCATCCAATAGGTGTGTTTGTGTCATTGGATGAACATTTAGGTCATTTTCGTCCTCCCTTGGCTTATTCTTGTCCAATTAGGGTTTTTAACCAATCTTGTGCATCCAATAAGTTCATTTGTGTCAATGGAAGAACATTTAGGTCATTTTCGTCCTCCCTAGGCTTATTCTTGTCCAACTAATGTTTTGAACCAATCTTGTGCATCCAATAGGTGTGTTTGTGTCATTGGATGAACATTTAGGTAATTTCCGTCCTCCGTAGGTTTATTCTAGTCCAATTAGGGTTTTTAACCAATCCTGTGCATCCTATAGGTGTGTTTGTGTCATTGGATGAACATTTAGGTCATTTTCATCCTCCCTAGGTTTATTCTTGTCCAACTTGGGTTTTTAACCATTCTTGTGCATCCAATAGGTGTGTTTGTAACATTGGATGAACATTTAGATCATTTTCGTCCTCCCTAGGTTTATTCTTGTCCCACATGGATTTTTAACCAATCTTGTGCTTCCAATAGGTGTGTTTGTGTCATTGGATGAACATTCAGGTCATTTTCGTCCTCCCTAGACTTATTCTTATCCAAGTAGGGTTTTTAACTAATCTTGTGCATACAATAGGTATGTTTGTGTCATTGAATGAAAGTTTAGGTCGTTTTCGTCCTCCCTTGACTTATTCTTGTCCAATTAAGGTTTTTACCCAATCTTGTGCATACCATAAGTTCATTTGTGTCATTGGATGAACATTTAGGTCATTTTCGTCCTCCCTTGGCTTATTCTTTTCCAATTAGGGTTTTTAACCAATTTTGTGCATCTAATAAGTTCTTTTGTGTCAATGGATGAACATTTAGGTCATTTTCGTCCTGCCTTGGCTTATTCTTCTCCAATTAGGGTTTTTAACTAATCTTGTGCATCCAATAGGTGTGTTTGTGTCGTTGGATGAACATTTAGGTCATTTTCGTCCTCGCAAGGTTTATTCTTTTCCAACTTGGATATTTAACCAATCTTGTGCATCCAATAGGTGTATTTGTGTCATTGGATGAACATTCAGGTCATTTTCGTCTTCCCTAGTCTTATTCTTATCCAACTTGGGTTTTTAACTAATCTTGTGCATACAATAGGTATGTTTGTGTCATTGAATGAAAATTTAGGTCTTTTTCGTCCTCCCTTGACTTATTCTTGTCCAATTAGGGTTTTTAACCAATCTTGTGCATCCAATAAGTTCATTTGTGTCGTTGGATAAACATTTAGGTCATTTTCGTCCTCTGAAGGTTTATTCTAGTCCAATTAGGGTTTTTAACCAATCCTGTGCATCCTATAGGTGTGTTTGTGTCATTGGATGAACATTTCGGTCATTTTCTTCCTCCCTAGGTTTATTCTTGTCCAACTTGGGTTTTTAACCATTCTTGTGCGTCCAATAGGTGTGTTTGTGTCATTGGATGAACATTTAGGTCATTTTCGTCCTGCCTTGGCTTATTCTTCTCCAATTAGGGTTTTTACCCAATCTTGTGCATACAATAGGTGTGTTTGTGTCATTGGATGAACATTTAGGTAAATTGCGTCCTCCCTTGGCTTATTCTTTTCCATTTAGGGTTTTTAACCAATCTTGTGCATCCAATAAGTTCATTTGTGTCATTGGATGAACATTTAGGTCATTTTCGTCCTCCCTAGGTTTATTATAGTCCAATTAGGATTTTTAACTAGTGTTGTGCATCCCATAGGTGTGTTTGTGTCATTGGACGAACATTTAGGCCATTTTCGTCCTTCCTACACTTATTTTTGTCCAATTAGGGTTTTTGATGAGGACATAGAATGTATAACCAAGGAAGAAAGCGTAGAAGATATTCAAGGTCTTGCAACGCCAATGACAAGAGCAAGGTCAAAGAAGGCGAAGGAGGTTTTAAATAACTTGATAACCAATTTATTTGAAGAAAGTACAACTCATGAAGAATTAAAGCCCAAGATAGTCAATTGCTTAACCCAAATTGAAGAAGTTAAGGAATGAAGGCGACATCTATGTGTTATCAAATTTTAATATTAGTTTTAATTAAAGTAATAGACTAAATTCATAAGAATAAGGTGTAACTGAAAAAAATGTCACTAGAGGATATTCAAGGTCTTGGAACCCCAATGACAAGAGCAAGGTCAAAGAAGGCGAAGGAGGTTCTAAATAACTTGATAACCACTTTATTTGAAGCAAGTACAACTCATGAAGAATTAAAGCCCAAGATAGTCAATTGCTTAACCCAAATTGAAGAAGTTAAGGAATGAAGGCGACATCTATGTGTTATCAAATTTTAATATTAGTTTTAATTAAAGTAATAGACTAAATTCATAAGAATAAGGTGTAACTGAAAAAAATGTCAATTGGGCGAAATTTAGAGAACTTTTAGGAGTTGCCATTATAAAAGGCAAACCCTTATTTTTCTTAAGGCAGATTTTGATTATTATTTTTGTGAGGCTTTGCTCTCTAGAGTTCTTGAAAGAATTCATCTTGAACTTATCAAGGCTGTTAATCCTTGTGGCGTTCTTTTTTTGGCTTATCAATCTCTAGATTGTGGCGCCATTTTGTTCTTTGTTTCGTTGATGAATAATAATATTGAGTTTCCTTTACATCAAATCCTAATACTCTAATTCTTTCAATTTTCATGATCAGTAACCAGCGTTCATATCTCGAGTTCTATATATTGTTTGTCGGTGATTCAAAAGCCTAACTTGTTGGATTTTAATCCTTTGATTCCTAATTTTGACATAATTAACAAATCAACAATGTTCATACAATACATGATAAATCTAATATTTGAATTGAGCAAGATTTGAGGAACAACAATCAAATCCTACACACTTGGAATATATTGCTTGGAACACAAGAAATCAACAAAAGTTGATTTTTGACTGAAGCAAATCGATTGGGAAATCGATTTCATAACAAGGGTGTAAGGAAACACAACTGTTTGTGTTGGTATAATCGATTGGGCAATCGACTGACTAAATTAGAAATGAAAATTGCACAAGTCAGTAGCACCCCAGTTTTGAGGGTAATCGATTGACAAATCGATTAAACATCTCACAAAGTAAACCTGATTCAAATACATCGATTGGGAAATCGATTGGACAAGTCACAGTGGTACCCCAGTTTTAAGGGTAATC
>NW_027333962.1:0-1023 GCF_000331145.2 Cicer arietinum
ACATTTAGGTCATTTTCGTCCTCCCTAGGTTTGTTCTAGTCAAATAAGGGTTTTTAACCAATCATGTGCATCCAACAGGTGTGCTTGTGTCATTGGATGAACATTTAGGTCATTTTCGTCCTCCCTAGGCTTATTCTTGTCCACTTAGGGTTTTTAACCAATCTTGTGCGTCCAATAAGTTCATTTGTGTCATTGGATGAACATTTAGGTCATTTTCGTCCATCCTAGGCTTATTCTTGTCCAATTAGGGTTTTTATCAAATCTTGTGCATCCAACAAGTTCATTTGTGTCATAGGATGAACATTTAGGTCATTTTCGTCCTCCCTAGGCTTATTCTTGTCCAATTAGGGTTTTTAACCAATCTTGTGCATCCAATATGTTCATTTGTGTCATTGGATTAACATTTAGGTCATTTTCGTCCTCCCTAGGCTTATTCTTGTCCAATTAGGGTTTTTAACCAATCTTGTGCATCCAATATGTTAATTTGTGTCATTGGATTAACATTTACGTCAGTTTCGTCCTCCCTAGGTTTTTTCTAGTTCAATTAGGGTTTTTAACCAATCTTGTGCATCCAAAAGGTTTGTTTGTGTCATTGGATGAACGTTTAGGTAATTTTCGTCCTCCCTATACTTATTCTTGTCCCATTAGGGTTTTTTACCAATCTTGTGCATCCAACAGGTGTGTTTGTGTCATTTGATGCACTACGCGAAAAAATGGCTTTTACAGCGCTTTTTTTAAGCCATTTACAGCGCTTTTTCAAAAAATAAGTGCTGTGGAGACGAGCGTTGTAAATGATACAACAGCACTTTTACAAAAGCGCTATAAAACATGTAAATACAACGCGCGCTTGTTATGCACATTTTACAACGCTTCTTCAAGAAAGCGCTGTAATATGCCCACCCATAATTTCATATATTCATATATGGGTGTGCATATTACAGTGCTTTCTCACAAAAGCGTTGTAATATGCCCACCCATATATGAATATATGGGTGTGCATATTACAGCGCTTTCTCAAAAAAG
>NW_027333963.1:0-2220 GCF_000331145.2 Cicer arietinum
AATCTTGTGCATCCAATAGGTGTGTTTGTGTCATTCGATGAACATTTCGGTCATTTTCGTCCTCCCTAGTATTATTCTTGTCCAATTAGGGTTTTTAACTAATGTTGTACATGCAATAAGTTCATTTGTGTCATTGGATGAACATTTAGGTCATTTTCGTCCTCCCTAGTCTTATTCTTGTCCAATTAGGGTTTTTAACCAATCTTGTGCATCCAATATGTTCATTTGTGTCATTGGATTAACATTTAGGTAATTTTCGTCCTCCCTAGGTTTATTCTAGTCCAATTAGGGTTTTTAACCAATCTTATGCATCCAATAGGTGTGTTTGTGTCATTGGATGAACATTTAGGTCATTTTCGTCCTCCCTAGGACTATTCTTGTCAATTAGGGTTTTTAACCAATCTTGTGCACCCAATAAGTTCATTTGTGTCATTGGATTCACATTTAGGACATTTTCGTCCTCCCTAGGCTTATTCTTGTCCAATTAGGGTTTTTAACCAATCTTGTGCGTTCACTAAGTTCATTTGTGTCATTGGATTAACATTTAGGTCATTTTCGTCCTCCCTAGGTTTATTCTTGTCCAATTAGGGTTTTTAACCAATCTTGTGCACCTAATAAGTTCGTTTGTGTCATTGGATTAACATTACGGTCATTTTCTTCGTCCCTAGACTTATTCTTGTCCAATTAAGGTTTTTAACCAATCTTGTGCATGCAATAAGTTCATTTGTGTCATTGGATTTACATTTAGGTCAATATTTTCAGCGCTAGCCTTATTCTCGTCCAATTAGGTTTTTAACCAATCCTGTGCATCCAATAGGTGTGTTTGTATCATTGGATGAACATTTAGGTCGTTTTCGTCCTCCCTAGACTTATTCTTGTCCAATTAGGGTTTTAACCAATCTTGTGCGTGCAATAAGTTCATTTGTGTCATTAGATGAACATTTAGGTCGTTTTCGTCCTCCCTAGACTTATTCTTGTCCAATTAGGGTTTTAACCAATCTTGTGCGTGCAATAAGTTCATTTGTGTCATTAGATGAACATTTAGGTCGTTTTCGTCCTCCCTAGACTTATTCTTGTCCAATTAGGGTTTTAACCAATCTTGTGCGTGCAATAAGTTCATTTGTGTCATTAGATGAACATTTAGGTCGTTTTCGTCCTCCCTAGACTTATTCTTGTCCAATTAGGGTTTTAACCAATCTTGTGCGTGCAATAAGTTCATTTGTGTCATTAGATGAACATTTAGGTCGTTTTCGTCCTCCCTAGACTTATTCTTGTCCAATTAGGGTTTTAACCAATCTTGTGCATCCAATAGGTGTGTTTGTGTCATTGGATGAACATTTAGGTCATTTTCGTCCTCCATAAACTTATTCCAATTAGGGTTTTTAACAAATCTTGTGCATGCAATAAGTTCATTTGTGTCATTAGATGAACATTTAGGTCGTTTTCGTCCTCCCTAGACTTATTCTTGTCTAATTTGGGTTTTTAACAAATCAAGTGCATGCAATAAGTTCATTTGTGTCATTGGATTAACATTTAGGTCATTTTCGTCCTCCCTACGCTTATTCTTGTCCAATTAGGGTTTTTAACCAATGTTGTGCATGCAATAAGTTCATTTGTGTCATTGGATTAACATTTAGGTCATTTTCGTCCTCCCTACGCTTATTCTTGTCCAATTAGGGTTTTTAACCAATCTTGTGCGTTCACTAAGTTCATTTGTGTCATTGGATGAACATTTAGTTTATTTTCGTCAACAGTAGCCTTATTCTTGTCCAATTTAGGTTCTTAACCAATCTTGTGCATCCAATAGGTGTGTTTGTGTCATTGGATGAACATTTATGTCATTTTCGTCCTCCCTAGAATTATTCTTGTCCAATTAGGGTTTTTAACCAATGTTGTGCATGCAATAAGTTCATTTGTGTCATTGGATGAACATTTAGGTCATTTTCGTCCTCCCTAGTATTCTAGTTCAATTACGGTTTTTAACAAATCTTGTGCATCCAATAGGTGTGTTTGCATCATTGGATGAACATTTAGGTCCTTTTCGTCCTCCCTAGGCTTATTCTTGTCCAAATAGGGTTTTTAACCGATCATGTGCATCCAATAAGTTCATTTGTGTCGTTGGATGAACATTTAGGTCATTTTGATCCTCATGAGGAATATTCTTGTCCAATTTGGGTTTTTAACCAATCTTGTGCACCTAATAAGTTCTTTTGTGTCATT
>NW_027333964.1:0-3993 GCF_000331145.2 Cicer arietinum
CACCCTAGACTTATTCTTGTCCAATTAGCGTTTCTAACCTATCTTGTGCATCCAATAAATTCAATTGTCTCATTGGATGAATATTTAAGTCATTTTCGTCCTCCCTAGCTTATTCTTGTCCAACTAGGGTTTTTAACCAATCTTGTGCATCCAATAAGTTCATTTGTGTAATTGGATGAACATTTAGGTCATATTCGTCCTCCCTAGGCTTATTCTTTTCCAATAAGGGTGTTTAACAAGTCTTGTGCATCCAATATTTGTGTCGTTGGATGAACATTTAGGTCATTTTCGTCCTCTCTAGGCTTATTCTTGTCCAATTAGGGTTTTTAACCAATCTTGTGCATCCAATAGGTCTGTTTGTGTCATTGGATGAACATTTAGGTTATTTTCGTCCTCCCTAGGCTTCTTCTTGTCCAATTAGTGTTTTTAACCAATCTTGTGCATCCAATAAGTTCATTTGTGTCATTGGCTGAACATTTAGGTCTTTTTTGTCCTCCCTATGCTTATTCTTGTCCAATTAGGATTTTTATCCAATCTTGTGTATCCAATAAGTTCTTTTGTGTAATTGGATGAACATTTAGGTCATTTTCGTCTACCCTAGGCTTATTCTTGTGCAATTAGAATTTTTAACCAATCTTGTGCATCCAATAAGTTCATTTGTGTAATTGGATGAACATTAAGGTCATTTTCGTCCTACCTAGGCTTATTCTTGTCCAATTAGGGTTTTTAACCAATCTTGTGCATCCAATAGGTGTGTTTGTGTCATTGCATGAACATTTAGGTCATTTTCGTCCTCCCTAGTGTTGTTCTTGTCCCATTAAGGTTTTTAACCCACCTTGTGCATCCCATAAGTTCATTTGTATCATTGGATGAACATTTAGGTCATTTTCGTCCTCTCTAGGCTTATTCTTGTGCAATTAAGGTTTTTAACCAATCTTGTGCATCCCATAATTTCATTTGTGTCATTGGATGAATATTTAGGTCATTTTCGTCCTCTCTAGGCTTATTCTTGTGCAATTAAGGTTTTTAACCAATCTTGTGCATCCCATAATTTCATTTGTGTCATTGGATGAATATTTAGGTCATTTTCGTCCTCTCTAGGCTTATTCTTGTGCAATTAAGGTTTTTAACCAATCTTGTGCATCCCATAATTTCATTTGTGTCATTGGATGAATATTTAGGTCATTTTCGTCCTCTCTAGGCTTATTCTTGTGCAATTAAGGTTTTTAACCAATCTTGTGCATCCCATAATTTCATTTGTGTCATTGGATGAATATTTAGGTCATTTTCGTCCTCTCTAGGCTTATTCTTGTGCAATTAAGGTTTTTAACCAATCTTGTGCATCCCATAATTTCATTTGTGTCATTGGATGAATATTTAGGTCATTTTCGTCCTCTCTAGGCTTATTCTTGTGCAATTAAGGTTTTTAACCAATCTTGTGCATCCCATAATTTCATTTGTGTCATTGGATGAATATTTAGGTCATTTTCGTCCTCTCTAGGCTTATTCTTGTGCAATTAAGGTTTTTAACCAATCTTGTGCATCCCATAATTTCATTTGTGTCATTGGATGAATATTTAGGTCATTTTCGTCCTCTCTAGGCTTATTCTTGTGCAATTAAGGTTTTTAACCAATCTTGTGCATCCCATAATTTCATTTGTGTCATTGGATGAATATTTAGGTCATTTTCGTCCTCTCTAGGCTTATTCTTGTGCAATTAAGGTTTTTAACCAATCTTGTGCATCCCATAATTTCATTTGTGTCATTGGATGAATATTTAGGTCATTTTCGTCCTCTCTAGGCTTATTCTTGTGCAATTAAGGTTTTTAACCAATCTTGTGCATCCCATAATTTCATTTGTGTCATTGGATGAATATTTAGGTCATTTTCGTCCTCTCTAGGCTTATTCTTGTGCAATTAAGGTTTTTAACCAATCTTGTGCATCCCATAATTTCATTTGTGTCATTGGATGAATATTTAGGTCATTTTCGTCCTCTCTAGGCTTATTCTTGTGCAATTAAGGTTTTTAACCAATCTTGTGCATCCCATAATTTCATTTGTGTCATTGGATGAATATTTAGGTCATTTTCGTCCTCTCTAGGCTTATTCTTGTGCAATTAAGGTTTTTAACCAATCTTGTGCATCCCATAATTTCATTTGTGTCATTGGATGAACATTTAGGTCATTTTCATCCTCCCTAGGCTTATTCTTGTCCAATTAGGGTTTTTAACCATTCTTGTGGATCCATTAATTTCATTTGTGTCATTGGATGAATATTTAGGTCATTTTCGTCCTCCCTAGGCTTATTCTTGTCCAATTAGGGTTTTTAACCTATCTTGTGCTTCCAATAGGTGTGTTTGTGTCATTGGATGAACATCTAGGTCATTTTCGTCCTCTCTAGGCTTATTCTTGTCCAATTAGGGTTTTTAACCTATCTTGTGCTTCCAATAGGTGTGTTTGTGTCATTGGATGAACATCTAGGTCATTTTCGTCCTCTCTAGGCTTATTCTTGTCCAATTAGGGTTTTTAACCTATCTTGTGCTTCCAATAGGTGTGTTTGTGTCATTGGATGAACATCTAGGTCATTTTCGTCCTCTCTAGGCTTATTCTTGTCCAATTAGGGTTTTTAACCTATCTTGTGCTTCCAATAGGTGTGTTTGTGTCATTGGATGAACATCTAGGTCATTTTCGTCCTCTCTAGGCTTATTCTTGTCCAATTAGGGTTTTTAACCTATCTTGTGCTTCCAATAGGTGTGTTTGTGTCATTGGATGAACATCTAGGTCATTTTCGTCCTCTCTAGGCTTATTCTTGTCCAATTAGGGTTTTTAACCAATCTTGTGCATCCAACAAGTTCATTTGTGTCATTGGATGAATATTTAGGTCATTTTCGTCCTACCTAGGCTTAATTTGGTTTGTATTAATTCTTAGTTTTCTTTGATTTGGAATTGTTATAGTTTTATTACTGATTTAGTTTTTGTTATGTGTAAGTGAAGATACTTTACTTACTTACATTAAGTTTATTTTAGAAAAAAAAAATAAGATGTAACACTAATATGGGCATACAGAATGGTGTCACTTATGACCCATTTAGGTTTACAGATAGACTTAGTATAAATAAGCATTTGTAACCTCATGGAGGGGCAGATTTTGATTATTGTTTTTGTGAGGCTTTGCTCTCTAGAGTTCTTGAAAGAATTCATCTTGAACTTATCAAGGCTGTTAATCCTTGTGGCGTTCTTTTTGGCTTATCAATCCCTAGATTGTGGCGCCGTTTTATTCTTTGATTCATTGCTGAATAATAATATTGAGTTTCCTTTACATCAAACCCTAATATTCCAATTCTTCCAATTTTCGTGATCAGTAACCAGTGTTCATATCTCGAGTTCTATATATTGTTTTTCAGTGTTTCAAAAGCCTAACTTGCGTTTCAGAACATCAACTTTCACCTCGTTTTGGAATCGGCCGAATCGGAGTTTCGCAGCGCCGTTTATCGCATTCACCAGCCATACGCGATTTCACTCAAATTTGTAAGTTTCCGACCTAGAACGATCTTTAAAGTGAACTATGACTAACACGATCATATCATTTTGTGTAATCGGATGAACATTTAGGTCATGTTCATCCACCCTAGGCTTATTCGTGTGCAATTAGGATTTTTAACCAATCTTGTGCATCCAATAAGTTCATTTGTGTTATTGGATGAACATTTAGGTCATTTTCGTCCTACCTAGGCTTATTCTTGTCCAATTAGGGTTTTTAACCAATCTTGTGCATCACATAGGTGTCTTTGTGTCATTAAATGAACATTTAGGTCATTTTCATCCTCCCAAAGCTTATTCTTGTCCAATTAGTGTTTTTAACCAATCTTGTGCATTCAATAAGTTCATTTGTGTAATTGGATGAACATTTAGTTCATTTTCGTCCTCCCTAGGCTTATTCTTGTCCAATTAGGGTTTTTAACCAATCTTGTGCATCCAATAAGTTCATTTGTG
>NW_027333964.1:4460-5384 GCF_000331145.2 Cicer arietinum
AACATTTACGTCATCTTCGTCCTCCCAAGGCTTATTCTTGTCCAATTAGGGTTTTTAACCAATCTTGTGCATCCAATAAGTTCATTTGTGTAATTGGATGAACATTTAGGTCATTTTCGTCCACCACAAACTTATACTTTTTCAATTAGCGTTTTTAACCAATCTTGTGCATCCAATAAGTTCTTTTGTGTAATTGAATGAACATTTAGGTCATTTTCGTCCACCCTAGGTTTATTCTTGTCCAATTAGGGGTTTTAACCAACCTTGTGCATCCAATAGGTGTGATAGTGTTATTGGATGAACATTTAGGTTTTTTTCGTCCTCCCTTGGCTTATTCTTGTCCGATTAGTGTATTTAACCTATCTTGTGCATCCAATAAGTTCATTTTTGTCATTGGATGAACATTTAGGTCATTTTCGTCCTCCTTAGACTTATTCTTGTCCAATTAGGGTTTTTAACCAATCTTGTGCATCCAATAAGTTCTTTTGTGTAATTGGATGAACATTTAGGTCATTTTCGTCCACCACAGGCTTATACTTTTTCAATTAGCATTTTTAACCAATCTTGTGCATCCAATAAGTTCTTTTGTGTAATTGAATGAACATTTAGGTCATTTTCGTCCACCCTAGGTTTATTCTTGTCCAATTAGGGGTTTTAACCAACCTTGTGCATCCAATAGGTGTGATAGTGTTATTGGATGAACATTTAGGTTTTTTTCGTCCTCCATAGGCTTATTCTTGTCCGATTAGTGTATTTAACCTATCTTGTGCATCCAATAAGTTCATTTTTGTCATTGGATGAACATTTAGGTCATTTTCGTCCTCTATAGGCTTATTCTTGTCCAATTAAGGTTTTTAACCAATCTTGTGCATCCAATAAGTTCTTTTGTGTAATTGGATGAACATTTAGGTCATTTTCGTCCAC
>NW_027333964.1:6125-11753 GCF_000331145.2 Cicer arietinum
TTCATTTGTGTAATTGGATGAACATTAAGGTCATTTTTGTCCTACCTAGGCTTATTCTTGTCCAATTAGGGTTTTTAACCAATCTTGTGCATCCAATAGGTGTGTATGTGTCATTGCAAGAACATTTAGGTCATTTTCGTCCTCCCTAGTGTTGTTGTTGTCCCATTAAGGTTTTTAACCCACCTTGTGCATCCCATAAGTTCATTTATTCTTGTGCAATTAGGGTTTTTAACCAATCTTGTGCATCCAAGAAGTTCATTTGTGTAATTGGATGAACATTTAGGTCATTTTCGTCCACCCTAGACTTATTCATGTCCAATTAGGGTTTCTAACCTATCTTGTGCATCCAATAAGTTCATTTGTCTCTTTGGATGAACATTTAGGTCATTTTCGTCCTCTCTAGGCTTATTCTTGTCCAATTAGGGTTTTTAACCAATCTTGTGCATCCAATAAGTTCTTTTGTGTAATTGGATGAACATTTAGGTCATTTTCGTCCTCCCTAGGCTTATTCTTGTCCAATTAGGGTTTTTAACCAATCTTGTGCATCCAATAAGTTCTTTTGTGTAATTGGATGAACATTTAGGTCATTTTCGTCCTACCTAGGCTTATTCTTGTCCAATTAGGGTTTTTAACCAATCTTGTGCATCCAATAAGTTCTTTTGTGTAATTGGATGAACATTTAGGTCATTTTCGTCCTACCTAGGCTTATTCTTGTCCAATTAGGGTTTTTAACCAATCTTGTGCATCCAATAAGTTCTTTTGTGTAATTGGATGAACATTTAGGTCATTTTCGTCCACCCTAGGCTTATTCTTGTCCAAATTAGGAATTTTAAGCAATCTTGTGCATCCAATAAGTTCTTTTGTGTTATTGGATGAACATTGAGGTCATTTTCGTCCTCCCTAGGCTTATTCTTGTCCAATTAGGAATTTTAAGCAATCTTGTGCATCCAATAAGTTCTTTTGTGTTATTGGATGAACATTGAGGTCATTTTCGTCCTCCCTAGGCTTATTCTTGTCCAATTAGGAATTTTAAGCAATCTTGTGCATCCAATAAGTTCTTTTGTGTTATTGGATGAACATTGAGGTCATTTTCGTCCTCCCTAGGCTTATTCTTGTCCAATTAGGAATTTTAAGCAATCTTGTGCATCCAATAAGTTCTTTTGTGTTATTGGATGAACATTGAGGTCATTTTCGTCCTCCCTAGGCTTATTCTTGTCCAATTAGGAATTTTAAGCAATCTTGTGCATCCAATAAGTTCTTTTGTGTTATTGGATGAACATTGAGGTCATTTTCGTCCTCCCTAGGCTTATTCTTGTCCAATTAGGAATTTTAAGCAATCTTGTGCATCCAATAAGTTCTTTTGTGTTATTGGATGAACATTGAGGTCATTTTCGTCCTCCCTAGGCTTATTCTTGTCCAATTAGGAATTTTAAGCAATCTTGTGCATCCAATAAGTTCTTTTGTGTTATTGGATGAACATTGAGGTCATTTTCGTCCTCCCTAGGCTTATTCTTGTCCAATTAGGAATTTTAAGCAATCTTGTGCATCCAATAAGTTCTTTTGTGTTATTGGATGAACATTGAGGTCATTTTCGTCCTCCCTAGGCTTATTCTTGTCCAATTAGGAATTTTAAGCAATCTTGTGCATCCAATAAGTTCTTTTGTGTTATTGGATGAACATTGAGGTCATTTTCGTCCTCCCTAGGCTTATTCTTGTCCAATTAGGAATTTTAAGCAATCTTGTGCATCCAATAAGTTCTTTTGTGTTATTGGATGAACATTGAGGTCATTTTCGTCCTCCCTAGGCTTATTCTTGTCCAATTAGGAATTTTAAGCAATCTTGTGCATCCAATAAGTTCTTTTGTGTTATTGGATGAACATTGAGGTCATTTTCGTCCTCCCTAGGCTTATTCTTGTCCAATTAGGAATTTTAAGCAATCTTGTGCATCCAATAAGTTCTTTTGTGTTATTGGATGAACATTGAGGTCATTTTCGTCCTCCCTAGGCTTATTCTTGTCCAATTAGGAATTTTAAGCAATCTTGTGCATCCAATAAGTTCTTTTGTGTTATTGGATGAACATTGAGGTCATTTTCGTCCTCCCTAGGCTTATTCTTGTCCAATTAGGAATTTTAAGCAATCTTGTGCATCCAATAAGTTCTTTTGTGTTATTGGATGAACATTGAGGTCATTTTCGTCCTCCCTAGGCTTATTCTTGTCCAATTAGGAATTTTAAGCAATCTTGTGCATCCAATAAGTTCTTTTGTGTTATTGGATGAACATTGAGGTCATTTTCGTCCTCCCTAGGCTTATTCTTGTCCAATTAGGAATTTTAAGCAATCTTGTGCATCCAATAAGTTCTTTTGTGTTATTGGATGAACATTGAGGTCATTTTCGTCCTCCCTAGGCTTATTCTTGTCCAATTAGGAATTTTAAGCAATCTTGTGCATCCAATAAGTTCTTTTGTGTTATTGGATGAACATTGAGGTCATTTTCGTCCTCCCTAGGCTTATTCTTGTCCAATTAGGAATTTTAAGCAATCTTGTGCATCCAATAAGTTCTTTTGTGTTATTGGATGAACATTTAGGTCATTTTCGTCCTCCCTAGGCTTATTCTTGTCCAATTAGGAATTTTAAGCAATCTTGTGCATCCAATAAGTTCATTTGTGTAATTGGATGAACATTTAGGTCATTTTCGTCCACACTAGGCTTATTCTTGTCCAATTAGGGGTTTTAACCAATCTTGTGCATCCAATACTTGTGTTAGTGTCATTGGATGAAAATTTAGGTTATTTTCGTCCTCCCTAGGCTTATTCTTGTCCGATTAGTGTATTTAACCTATCTTGTGCATCCAATAAGTTCATTTGTGTCATTGGATGAACATTTAGGTCATTTTCGTCCTCTCTAGGCTTATTCTTGTCCAATTAGGGTTTTTAACCAATCTTGTGCATCCAATAGATGTGTTTGTGTCATTGGATGAACATTTAGGTTATTTTCGTCCTCCCTAGGCTTATTCTTGTCCGATTAGTGTATTTAACCTATCTTGTGCATCCAATAAGTTCATTTGTGTAATTGGATGAACATTTAGGTCATTTTCGTCCTCCCTAGGCTTATTCTTGTCCGATTAGTGTTTTTAACCTATCTTGTGCATCCAATAAGTTCATTTGTCTCATTGGATGAACATTTAGGTCATTTTCGTCCTCTATAGGCTTATTCTTGTCCAATTAGGGTTTTTAACCAATCTTGTGCTTCCAATAGGTGTGTTCGTGTTATTGGATGAACATTTAGGTCATGTTCGTCCTCCCTAGGCTTATTCTTTTCCAATTAGTGTTTTTAACCAATCTTGTGCATCCAATACGTTCATTTATGTCATTGGATGAATATTTAGGTCACTTTCGTCCTCCCTAAGCTTATTCTTGTCCAAATTAGGATTTTTAACCAATCTTGTGCATCCAATTAGTTCTTTTGTGTAATCGGATGAACATTTAGGTCATTTTCGTCCACCCTAGGCTTATTCTTGTGCAATTAGGATTTTTAACCAATCTTGTGCATCCAATAAGTTCGTTTGTGTAATTGGATGAACATTTAGGTCATTTTCGTCCTAGCTAGGCTTATTCTTTTCCAATTAGGGTTTTTAACCAATCTTGTGCATCACATAGGTGTGTTTGTGTCATTGAATGAACAATTAGGTCATTTTCATCCTCCCAAAGCTTATTCTTGTCCAATTAGTGTTTTTAACCAATATTGTGCATTCAATAAGTTCATTTGTGTAATTTGATGAACATTTAGTTCATTTTCATCCTCCCTAGGCTTATTCTTGTCCAATTAGGGTTTTAACCAATCTTGTGCATCCAATAAGTTCTTTTGTGTAAATGGTTGAACTTTTAGGTCATTTTCATCCTCCATAGGCTTGTTCTTGTGAAATTAGAGTTTTTAACCAATCTTGTGCATCCAATAAGTTCATTTGTGTAATTGGATGAACATTTAGGTCATTTTCGTCCTCCCTAGGCTTATTCTTGTCCAATTAGGGTTTTTAACCTATCTTGTGCTTCCAATAATTTCATTTGTGTCATTGGATGAACATTTAGGTCATTTTCGACCTCTTTAGGCTTATTCTTGTCCAATTAGGGTTTTTAACCAATCTTGTGCACCCAATAAGTTCATTTGTGTCATTGGATGAACATTTAAGTCATTTTCGTCCACCCTAGGCTTATTCTTGTGCAATTAGGGTTTTTAACCAATCTTGTGCATCCAATAAGTTCATTTGTGTAATTGGATGAACATTTAGGTCATTTTCGTCCTCCTTAGGCTTATTTTTGTCCAATTAGGGTTTTTATCCTATCTTGTGCATCCAATAAGTTCATTTGTGTCATTGGATGAACATTTACGTCATTTTCGTCCTCCCAAGGCTTATTCTTGTCCAATTAGGGTTTCTAACCAATCTTGTGCATCCAATAAGTGTGTTTGTGTCATTGGATGGACATTTAGGTCATTTTCGTCCTACCTAGGCTTATTCTGGTCCAATTAGGGTTTTTAACCAATCTTGTGCATCCAATAGGTGTGTTTGTGTCATTCCATGAACATTTAGGTCATTTTCGTCCTCCCTAGTGTTATTCTTGTCCCATTAAGGTTTTTAACCAATCTTGTGCATCCAATAAGTTCATTTGTGTCATTGGACGAACATTTAGGTCATTTTCGTCCTCCCTAGGCTTATTCTTGTCCAATTAGGATTTTTACCCAATCTTGTGCATCCAATAAGTTCTTTTGTGTAATTGGATGAACATTTATGTCATTTTCGTCTACCCCAGGCTTATTCTTGTGCAATTAGAATTTTTAACAAATCTTGTGCATCCAATAAGTTCATTTGTGTAATTGGATGAACATTAAGGTCATTTTTGTCCTACCTAGGCTTATTCTTGTCCAATTAGGGTTTTTAACCAATCTTGTGCATCCCATAAGTTTATTTGTGTCATTGGATGAACATTTAGGTCATTTTCGTCCTCCCTAGTGTTATTCTTGTCCCATTAAGGTTTTTAACCCACCTTGTGCATCCCATAAGTTGATTTGTGTCGTTGGATGAACATTTAGGTCATTTTCGTCCTCTATAGGCTTATTCTTGTCGAATTAGGGTTTTTAACCAATCTTGTGCTTCCAAAAGGTGTGTTCGTGTTATTGGATGAACATTTAGGTCATGTTCATCCTCCCTAGGCTTATTCTTGTCCAATTAGTGTTTTTAACCAATCTTGTGCATCCAATAGGTGTGTTTGTGTTATTGGATGAACATTTAGGTCATGTTCATCCTCCCTAGGCTTATTCTTGTGCAATTAGGGTTTTTAACCTTTCTTGTGCATCCAATAAGTTCATTGGTGTCATTGGATGAACATTTAGGTCATTTTCGTCCTCTCTAGGCTTATTCTTATCAAATTAGGGTTTTTAACCTTTCTTGTGCATCCAATAAGTTCATTTGTGTCATTAGATGAACATTTAGGTCATTTTCGTCCTCTCTAGGCTTATTCTGGTCCAATTAGGGGTTTTAATTAATCTTGTGCATCCAATAGGTGTGTTTGTGTCATTGGATGAACATTTAGGTCATTTTCGTCCTCCCTAGGCTTATTCTTGTCCAATTAGTGTT